>NC_057801.1:825585692-825627334 GCF_018294505.1 Triticum aestivum | reverse complement strand
CCCCGCGCGCCATCGCCGGCGGTCGCCGCCTCGCCTCCCGCCGATGTCGACCCCGCCGCCGACTGCCCCCGCGTCTTCCCCGACCTCCTCCGCGGCTGCAGCTCGCCGGAGAAGCCCCCCCATCGCCGGAGTTGACCTCGGTTCGCGCGCCTCCGACGAACCCTAGATCTGTTTCGGAGGGGTAAATTTCTCTAAGTCCCCGAATCCATACATAATCATGCCATGTTCACCATGCCTTATCTCTGCATCCGTAGCTCCGTTTTGCGCGTGTAATATGTCAAATTGTTCGCCTCGACGAGTTCTTCATTCCATTCCATTGCATAATTTTCATCTGAGCTCATATTGATGCACGAAATGTTGTTGGAAGAGTGCATGTTGATGTTAATATGCTGAAACTGTTATAACTTGCTCATTTGTCATTTTTGCCATGATTGATGTGTGCATCCTATGAGGTTGATGTCTTCATGTGTTTTGATCTATGCCATGCCATCTTTCCAGGGGTGTATGCCATGTATTTTTGTGATCAATGTGGTGACTAGCACAAGCATGCAAACTAGGCTTCGTGATATTGCTGATTTTAGTCCCTGTTCTGCTGTTATTTTGATGCCTTATAAACTTGATGCTACAGAGAGATCCATGCATATTTTGAGATACTTCAGTAAGGGTGTTTTGAACATATGGTTATTGTCTATCCATTCATGCCCTTGTTTGCAATTATTGAGTAGTCTAGCATGTCATTTTGGTGCTCTACTTTTGCTTCAAAATGTTTCCTGGCAGATTGTTTACTTGTTATTCAATTTAGCCAAGGTTGCTATAGTTAATCCTTGCATGCTATGGACTTGTTCTTGACTTGGTTTGTTTCACAAACATGTCTTCTTGATGATGATATGCTTATCTTGTCATTCAATGACTTGTGGTGAGTGAATCGAGCGTGTTAAGTAGGGTAGTTGTTGTTGCTGTTTTCCTGACAGATTCTGTTATATTTTGTTGCTATGTAAACATGTGGCTACTAATCATTCTATGCATAATCTGGAGATGCTCTATAAACATGTTTTGATCTACATGTCATCCTCTATCCATTCATGCCACTGGTTGCAATTATAGCCTGCTGGAACATGTTGTTATCTTGCTCTAAAGTTTGCTAAATGATGTTGCTGTCAGCCTGTTAACATGAAGTTCAGTTGTTACCATGTGTTTTCCTAGTGATCCATGCACCCTATGAACTTGCTCTTGCCATGCTTAACTTCACAAACATGTCTTCTTACTGTTGGTTGCCTTGCCATGCCGTGTGTTGCTCTATGGTGAGTTATTCAAGCTCACGAAGATGCCTACTTATTGTTGTTCCTGCCATGTTATGAATCTGTAATATAACTTGCCATGTTTACATGGGTGCCATCATATTTTCCGTGCCTTTTTGGCTCATGGTCAGTAAGGGACTTTTGATCTATGCAATTAGTAGATCCATGCCATGCCTTTGTTTGCCATGATATGTTCCTGTAACATGTTGTTTGATAGCTCTAAACATTGCAACCTGATGCCATGCCTTGGGAGTCGCTCTCTCGACGGTCATCTTTATTACAACCCCCCCGGGCCAATGCTTGTCTAAGTGTTGGTCCAAACTAGAGCACCGTGCGGGACCATTCCTTGGCAACTTGGATTCATCGGTACCTGTACGCTTCGCTCATCCGGTGTTGCCCGGAGAACGAGATATGTGCAGCTCCTATCGGGATTGTCGGCGCATCGGGCGGCTTTGCTGGTCTTGTTTTACCATTGTCGAAATGTCTTGTAAACCGGGATTCCGAGACTGATCGGGTCTTCCTGGGAGAAGGTCTATTCCTTTGTTGATCGCGAGAGCTTGTCGTGGGCTAAGTTGGGACACCCCTGCAGGGTTTAAACTTTCGAGAGCCGTGCCCGCGGTTATGTGGCGGATGGGAATTTGTTAATGTCCGGTTGTAGATAACTTGACACCTGATCCGAATTAAAACGCATCAACCGCGTGTGTAGCCGTGATGGTCTCTTCTCGGCGGAGTCCGGGAAGTGAACATGGTTTCTGGGTTATGTTTGACGTAAGTAGGTGTTCAGGATCACCTCTTGATCATTGCTAGCTTCACGACCGTTCCTTTGTTTCTCTTCTCGCTCTCATTTGCGTATGTTAGCCACCATATCATGCTTAGTCGTTGCTGCAACCTCACCACTTTACCCCTTCCTTTCCCATTAAGCTTTGCTAGTCTTGATATCCATGGTAATGGGATTGCTAAGTCCTCGTGGCTCACAGATTACTACAACAACAGTTGCAGGTACAGGTTTATGCGATGATCATGACGCGAGAGCGATGCTTGCTTGCGTTGAGTTCTTCTTCTGCTTCTTCTTCGATCAGGGGATAGGTTCTAGGTCGGCAGCCTGGGCTAGCAGGGTGGATGTCGTTTGAGTTTTTGTTTATGATTCATCCGTAGTCGGATGTTGTTCATGTATGTTGTATTGTTGTATTCATGTGACATTGTATGTATCGGATGTATCCCCACTATTATGAAATGTTGATGTAATGATATCCACCTTGCAAAAGCGTCTTCAAGATGCGCTTCTATCCTTGGTGGGACCTTCGAGTTCCTTTAGGATAGGGTCGCATCTTGGGCGTGACAACCGCTCTTTAGGCTTTTCCCTTTGCCGCCTTCCTTTAGTTGCTGCCTTACCAGTTGGACAGCCACTCTGCGGACTGTCGCTGGGTAAAGTGCTTGGCTACTTCGGGAAGGCAAGTACTTGGCCGTTTAGAGTTTCTTTAGCAAGTCGGCTAGAAGCGACAGGCCGACTACCCAAGAGTCGGCCGTCCTTGATAGAGGCTAAGACGGCGAACCGACTACTCATGAGTCGGCTTTCTGTTTCAGAAATGCTGGAGGCCGTCTTACGCTATGTTCGTGCTTTAGGTCCTTAGCCATTTTCGTGTGGGCGCCCGCTCTTCCTCACTCCTACCTGCCTCACAGTCGCTCTGCGAGCTGCGGCTTTGGCAGGAGGCGGATTAGGCACCGCGCACTACTTATCGGACTGCAGGAAGCGTCTCATAGTTCAAGGCGGCGAGTCCCCGGGCCGACTAGTCTCGCCCGGTGCCAAGCGACTTGTAATGAAAGTAATGTACTCGAAGGCATAATTCTTATATCATACAGATAACAAAAAAGGGCAGTCCCCGAGCTCGTCTCGGGGGGCCCAAGGTCTTTGGTACTTTTAATACAAAGGGGGTAGTGCGATACATACTGCATCAACTGTAAAATCTTCGAAGAAGATTTGCATTCCATGGGCGCTCTATTTCTTTGCCGGAGTCGTCCCTCTTGCGCGCTCGAGGCTTTTGAGCGTCGATTAGGTAGTAGGATCCGTTGCCCAGGACTTTGCTGATGATGAAGGGGCCTTCCCAAGGCGCCGACAACTTGTGCTGGCCGGGTGTTCTCTGAATCAGCCGGAGCACAAGGTCGCCCTCTTGAAACGATCTCGGTTTGACCTTTCGGTTGTAGTATCGGCGCAGACTCTGCTGGTAGATGCCGGACCGGCTGAGTGCTAACAGCCGGCCCTCTTCCAGCAGGTCAACGCCGTCTTGGCGTGCTTCTTCAGCCTCCTCTTCGGTGTACATGGTGACTCGTGGAGAGTCGAACTCTATGTCCGTCGGGATGACGGCTTCGGCACCGTAGACGAGGAAGGAAGGCGTGAAGCCGGTTGATTTGTTTGGAGTCATGCGTAGACTCCAGAGGACGGATGGTAGCTCCTCAACCCAACAGTCGGCCGAACGCTCGAGTGGTTCGACCAGCCGAGGCTTGATGCCGGACAGGATGAGGCCGTTTGCTCGCTCCACCTGGCCGTTTGACTGCGGATGGGCAACGGACGCTAAGTCCAGTCGGATGCCCTGCGTCGCGCAGAAACGGGCCAAGGCGCCTTTGGCAAAGTTCGTGCCATTGTCGGTGATGATGCTATGCGGTATGCCATACCGCACCGTGATGTCGGGGATGAAAGTCACTGCAGTCGGACCATTCAACTTCTTGATGGGCTTTGCTTCTATCCACTTGGTGAACTTGTCCACCACGACAAGCAGATGAGTTAGGCCGCCTCGGGCCGTCTTGAATGGTCCTACCATGTCCAGGCCCCAAACTGCAAAGGGCCAGGCGATGGGGATTGTCTTCAACGCGGAAGCCGGCTGAAGTGGCTTGGAGCGGAACTTCTGGCACCCCTTGCATTTTTGGACTAACTCTTTGGCCTCTTCCAGGGCAGTCGGCCAGAAGAAACCGTGCCGAAAGGCTTTGGCGACGAGTGCTCTTGAAGCTGCATGGTGGCCGCACTCGCCCTGATGAATGTCTCTAAGAATTGCTTGGCCTTGTTCTGGCTCTACACAGCGCTGGTAGACACCAGTAACACTACGCCTGACCAGCTCTTTGTTGACTATGGTGTATGCTGCCGCTTGGCGTTGCACTTGCCGAGCCAAGATCTCATCAGCCGGCAGCTCTCTGTTCACTAGAAACTTGACGATATGGGATGTGCCCATGAGGGTGCTGCTACTTCTTCAACTGCTGCCACGGCGACTTGGACAAGGGTGGCTGGGCTGGGAGGCAGCGGGCCGGAGTCTGTGGCCGCTTGCTGGGTCGACGGAGTCCCTGGGCCGACTGGTGCAGTCCCTGGGCCGACTGGCGCAGTCCCCGGGCCGGGTGGAGCAGTCCCCGGGCCGGGTTCTGAAGTCCGCGGGCTGGCTTCGACTGTGATTTTCTTGGGGCCATCTGCTGGGGCTCTTGAGCCGGATCCGACTTCTTCGGGGGGAGCCGGCACAAAGATGGAGTCTGACTCTGGTGAAGGCTTGATAGACGGCTTGAGGAGGCGCTGAAGAGCGACTCCGGATGGTATCGCTTGGCGGGCGGAGCCGACTCGTGCCAAGGCGTCTGCTTGGTCGTTGTCATTCCTTGGCACATGGAGGAACTCGCACCCTTCAAAGTATCCGCTGAGTTGCTACACCAGGAAGCGGTAGCTCGCCATGTTTGTGTCTTTGGCGTCCCAGTCGCCAGATGACTGTTGGACCACCAAGTCGGAGTCGCCATAGCACAGGATCCGGCGAATGCCGAGTTCTTTGGCAAGCCAGAGCCCATGAATGAGCGCCTCGTATTCGGCGATGTTGTTGGAGGCTGCGAAGTAGATCTGCAGCACATACTTGAGCTTGTCGCCTTTAGGGGAGGTGAGGACAACGCCGCTCCCAGGCCGGTGCGCATCTTGGAGCCGTCGAAATGCATCCGCTAATGGGTGGAGTCGGGCGCTGGCGGCAGGTACTGGGTCTCGGCCCAGTCGACGAGGAAGTCGGCCAGCGCTTGTGACTTGATGGCGGTGCAGGGCTGGTAGTAGATGGTGTAAGGAGCCAGATCTATAGCCCATTTGGCTACTCGGCCGGAGGAGTCTCGGCTTCCAATAATCTCGGCTAGCGGAGCCGTGCAAACCACGGTGATTGGATGCTCTTGAAAGTAAGGCTTCAGCTTCTTGGCGGCGAAATGCACACCATAGCACATCTTCTGGTAGTGAGGGTAGTTCTGGTTGGAGGTCGACAGTACCTCGCTTAGGTAATACACCGGTCTCTGGACTGGGAGCGCCTTGCCTTCCTCCTTGCGCTCGACTACGATGACTGTACTGACTACCCGGCTGGTGGCGGCAATGTATAGGAGCATGGGCTCTTTGGGAGTCGGAGCCGCCAACACAGGGGGTGTAGTCAACATCTCCTTCAGCTGGAGAAACGCTTCATCCGCCTTGTGGTTCCACTCAAAAAAGGTGGTCTTCTTCATTAACTGATACAAAGGCAGAGCTTTCTTGCCCAGCCGACTGATGAATCGGCTGATGGATGCCAAGCAGCCGGTGAACTTTTGCTCATCCAACAGTCGGCTGGGTACCTCCATTCTCTCGATGGCCTTGATCTTTACGGGGTTGCACTCTATGTCGTGTTCTGAGACCAGGAAGCCAAGGAGTTGGCCGGCTGGTACTCCGAGAATGCACTTCTCAGGGTTGAGCTTGATCTGGAATCGGCACAGGTTCTCAAAGGTCTCCTTGAGGTCTTCCAGCAGCGACCCACGCTTCTCCGTCTTCACCACCACATCATCAACGTAGACATGGGCATTCCTGCCGAGTTGCTTGAGGAGGCACTTCTGCATGCAACGCTGAAAGGTGGCGCCGGCATTCCTCAAGCCGAACGTCATCGTCAGGTAGCAGAAGGCTCCGAACGGTGTGATGAAAGCGGTCTTCAGTATGTCTCCCGGGTTCAGTTTGATTTGGTAATATCCTGAATATGCGTCTAAGAAACTCAGCAGCTCACATCCGGCTGTGGAGTCTATCACCTGATCGATTCTTGGCAGGGCAAACGGATCCTTTGGGCAGGCTTTGTTGAGGCTTGTGTAGTCAATGCACATCTGCCATTGCTTGTTTTTCTTCAGTACCAAAACCGGGTTTGCCAGCCACTCTGGAAAAAACACCTCCATGATGAAGCCGGCTGCAAGAAGCCGGGCAATGTCTTCTCCAACAACTCTTCTCTTCTCTTCTGACAGGCGGCGCAAGGGCTGCCTGACGGGTTTCACATCTGGCCTGACATGTAGCTTGTGCTCGGCGAATTCCGTTGGTACACCTGGCATGTCCTTGGGGGACCATGCAAAGATGTCTCGATTCTCACGGAGGAAATCGATGAGCTCGCCTTCCTATTTGCTGTCAAGGTTTGTACCCTCGACAGTGTACCTCTTTGGGTGCTCCGGGTCCAAGGGTATCTTCTTGGTCTCCTTGGCCGGCTTAAACGAGCCCTCAGCTTCCGACTCCTTGGGGTCGGGCGACATCTCTGGCTGCTTTCCGGCCATCGCCATGACCCGGTCAAGGAGCCGCTTCTCAGCTGCGATCACCAGGGACTCGGCTAGCCGGCTGCTCTCGGCCGCGCAGGCGGACGACTTCCTGTAGTCGCCGGCTATGGTCAGGATTCCCTTGGAACTCGGCATCTTCATCTTCAGGTAGGCTTAGTGAGGGACCGCCATGAACTTGGCCAAGGCAGGTTGGCCAAGCAGTGCGTGGTATGGGCTTTCAAGGTCCACTACTTCGAACCAGACCAGCTCTCGGTAGAAATGATCTTTGTCTCCAAAGAGGACGTCTATCAGGATCTTGCCAATTGGCGAGCAGGAAAGGCCGGGTACAATTCCATGGAACACAGTCTGGCTACTCTGCAGCTGTCTCTACTTGATTCCTAGCTTCTCCATGGTATCTTTGTACAAGATGTTGATGCTGTTGCCTCCGTCTATCAGTACTCTCGAAAAGCGGGCGGCCCGCCTATCAGTGGCCAAGGTGGCACCTAGGACCAGGGCATAGGAGCCCGGATTCGGCATCACCTCTGGGTGATCCGCTCTGCTCCAACTGATAGGCTTCTCGGACCAATGCATGAACTCTGGGGTATCTGTTGCCACTGCATTTACATCTTGCTGCTGTTGCCGTTTGCTGCGCCGATCGTCTGCCAAACTGGTGAACACCACGTAGGCTCCATGCTCTTCTGGGTACTCGTCTTGCACTGCGCCGACTGGCCGAGCGGCCGGCTGCTGGGGCGGCGGTGGAGGCGGCGGCCCAGCAGGCGGCGGAGGAAGGAGGCCGTCTCCTTTGGCGATTCTGGTGAGCCAGTGGCACTTTCGGGTGGTATGATTTGACGGCTTCGCGCCGCTGTGGAACTTGCAGGGACCATCCAGAGTCTGCTCATACGAAAAGGCCGGCAACCAATTGGATTTGCCGCCTTTCTGCCGTTTGGCCGGAGGCTGCCCCTCAGACTATTGATCTTCAACTGTCACAACCTGTCGACTGTTGGAAGTCGGCTATTGGGCCTTGCGTTTGTTGCCACTCTGTTGTTGGCGCCGACTGGTGTCTCCAGCTGGAGTTCTGGGAGCCTGAGGGTCCACCTTGCCGGCTGCATTGACTTGAATCTCTGTCTTCATGGATGAGTCGGCTGTGGCGTACTTGTCTGCTATAACTAGCAGTTCGTCGAGGGTTTGTGGCTCGTCGCAGAGGAGCCTGTGCTTCAGGAGGGTGCCTTCTCGGCACCCGGCAGTGAAGTACTCGATGGCCTGCACCTCGTGCACGCCCTCGCACGAGTTCCGAAGCTTGCCCCAGCGCGTGAGGTAGTCGCGTGTTGACTCGTCAGGGCCTTGCACGCACAGGGAAAGCTGGCGTGGCTTGGGAGGTCACTTGTACGTGCTCGTGAAGTTGCGGATGAAGGCTTCGGTGAAGTCGACCCAGCTGTTGGTGCTGCGGGGCTTCAGACTGTTCAACCATGTCCGGGCCGTGCCCTGGAGCATGAGTGGAACGTACTTTACAGCAACCCGCTTGTTGCCGTTCGCTATGCTTACGGCTGTGGAGTAATCTATCAGCCAGTCTTCTGGCTTGACGGAGCCGGTGTACTTGGGTGTGTCTCGGGGGAGCGTGAACCCTTTAGGGAAGGGCTCGTCTCGGATGCGGGGCCCGAAGCAAGGCGGACCCAGCTCGTCTTCTTCTTCCAGCGCCAGGGATCGGTGGAGTCGGTCGATCCGATGGCGGGCGTCATTCTCACCGACTCCTTCTCGGCGGCCGAGGCGGCCTCCGAGAGTCGGATGCTCAACGGGCAGCGGGGAAACTCGCCGTTCTCTTCTGGGTGGGGGAGGCAGGTAGTCGTCCCGCCGCTCCACTGCTCTCGGCCGGCCGTCTTGGTCGTGCTCAATGGTGAGGCGAGTCCGACTTTGACTGGCAGCCGGCTCGTTTTCTTTCCTTCCGCGGACTCCGCCAGTCGGCGTCCGAGAAGTCGCGCCTTGATCTCGGCGGGGAGGCAAGTCGTCATTCGGTTGCTGCAGCGCATCCGCGCGGCCGCCGGCCACGTTCTGCGCAGCAACCGCATCGAGGAGCTGCTGGACTCGCTCCGTCATCAAGCGGCGCTCTTCGCCCTCGAAGTTCTTCAGCTCGTCAGTCGCCGCTTGGGCAGCGCGGATGTTCTCCGCAGGGGTGGTGTATACGGGGCGTTTAGCCCCGAACAAGTCGGCGATGGCCGCGCCGCGTTGCCGGACCGCGCCTAGGCGGCTGGGCCCGGCTGGAGCCGTCGAGCCGCCTACGGCGCGATCCATCTCGCGCTGGTATGCTTCTGACAAGCGCCCCATGCTCGCCAGCTTCTTGGCGCCTTCGATGATCTGAAGGCGGCGTGTCTCCAGCGTCTCGGCGTCTGCGTCCTCTGGAATGGGCGCAGTTAGGTCTTGCAGGGTCGCAGCAAGCGGGTCCTGAGCTTCTTCACCGGAGCGCTCATCGTGACTGATGACGAGCACCTCCGTGACGGTGCTTCCGCCACACTCCTCGTAAGGAAGCGGCTCGTCGTAGACCACCACGTTGGTGGGGAACGTGTCAAGCGACACGGCGTCGGAGTCAACCAGCATCGGGTTGGTGGATCCTACGGACTCGAAGTCCACGGCAGGCTCGCCGGCGACGTGGAGTTCGTCGAGGAGGCCCGCGAGAAGACTCTCGGGACCACCCGTGCCTGCGTCGGATGCAGGATCGTCAGAGAGTCGAACCTCGCCGACAAGTTCGGCGAGGCTGCTCGCTGCGCATGCGGCCTCAGCGCCGCGCACCGCGTCGATGCCGACGCCATCTGGCGATCCTGGCTGGCTGTGCTCGCCAGGAAGGAAGAGGGTTCCCGTCCAGAACAGATCTCTGGACGACGGTGCACCTCGCCTCACGGTGGGCGCCAAATGTCGGGGGTTGGGTGCGACATATGCCAAAGGATGGCTTATCATGGTGGGGGCGAGTAGAACATCGCCGGTGCCTGGAAACGGGATGAGGTGAACACATGCACGCCGGTGAATCTTTCCCAGCTTCAGGGCTCTCCGAGGAGATAACACCCCTACTGCTGCTCTGTGGGGTCTCCGCATGATCACTAAGACAAAGTGACTACAATGGTGCTCCTGGAGCTGTATCGGGAGGCAGGAGAGAGCAAGGCTAGTTATCTCCTCCCTACGCTATCTGGTCTATCTCTCTTAAGGTCCGACCCTTTGCATGGGTGCCCCGGAGGGTTTATATAGGCCTACCCCACGGGGGTACAATGGTAATCCGGCTGGGCGCGGGTCCCAGCTGTTTGTCACTCAGGTCGCCGTCCTTTCTGCCGGCTTCTGGGGACCACCGGCTGGCGGGTCCCGCGGACAGGCTTGATACTGTAGCGGCACTCCTGGTGATGCAGGCTTAGTCATCGGGTCGTGGCAACAGTGTCGCTGTCTATCGGGTGATCACTGTCGTCATTCCCCATCCCATCTGGTTAATGGCTCGTGGGGCCCTGGAGAGGAGTCGGCCGACTCCAGGGAGGCCAACTCCCACAGGTTCGTCTTCGGGGCGCTCAGGCCGCCTTCGGTCCATCCACTGACAGGCGGCCCCGCGGTCTTCGGGCCGTACAGGCCAGCGTCGTGGGCACAGTGCGTTGCGCACTGTGGCTGAGGTCAGGGCAGGCATGGCAACAGTGCCGCGCCTCGCCAGAGATCTTCCAGCGATACGGCTCACTGTAGCCATGCCGGTTCTTCGTAGGCAGATGGGGGGAACGGCCACGCCGTGGCCATACCCCGCATCGTGCCTCGAGATGAGGGAGGAGTCATGGGCCGACTCTCCATAGTCGGCCTCTCTGGAGGTCACCATCTTGGACTCGGCTTGTCTTGGAGTCGCCGTCGGGGACTCGGCTTGTCTTGGAGTCGCTGTCGGGGACTCGGCTAGACTTGGAGTCGGCTCTTGGGACTCGGCTTGTCTTGGAGTCGGCTCCTGGGACTCGGCTTGAGGGGCGCGGCCTGCCCCGATGTCTTGAAAGATCCTGGGACCCGGGTTAGCCTACCCGTGGCCCATTCTCCGACAATAAAGACGCTCACTCAATCCGGATTGTCAATAGTCGAGGTTATGGCGATATCCATAATGTGAGGGGTTCAGCCACTCCAATTCCGAGGGCACCCTATGTGGCACTTCAATGGAGAAGACGATGCCACCCGCTACGGTTGGAAGGGTCCGGACACTGCCACTGCATTGGCGAAAATATTGTCTGGATTATACAAAGGGGAGGAAGAGGAGTTCATCCGCATTAAGCCCAGGGAGGAAGAGGAGTTCATCCGCATCCGCATTAAGTTGGGTGAGTTATCATCCCACTACTCTACTCCATTAACTCCCTGAGTCCTTCTTCATAAATATTAATCCGTCCATTTATAACAGGAATGGCAGAAAATCAACAGGGAGATCCATAGCCCCGGCCCGCACCACAGCCAGAGGACCACAACTGGGCCCTTGACCGTGGATCCGAAGAGGATCCAGATATATTCGTGGAGCTCGGGGAAGGGGTGTTTTACCAGGTGAGCTGTGATGACACCGAAGTGGCCATCATTGCTGACTATCTCGGCCTTCTCCCTGCTTCGCATGTAAGTAATCAGGAGACTTGTCCTTTGAGAGAATTCCCTCTTTCCTCCTTGCTCTAAAGGTGAGGCGATCGGCGCGCCACGCTGTACCTGAGGCGAGCGCAAGAACGCGGCGCCTACGACGGGCAGGCCTTTGAAGAGGAAGGCAAATAGAGATATATGGCCGAGCCTTCCTTGAAGAGGTATGGTTTTAAATATGCTCCATGGTAGTCATCTTAAAGTATGACACTATCCATTGTGTCTTATCAAGAAAAAAATCCACCGGACTATGTCCGGGGATCCTGCCGGTCATGCCTCTACTAGCCGGATTCTGGACCCTGTCTCAAGGACTGAGGCTAACGCGGAAGTGACACCGGATTTTCCCTCTGCAGAGGATTCAGAAAAGTATCCGTCACAAACTCTGAAGTGGGAAGCGCCATGAATCATCGGCGCCGACAAGCCATTCTTCGCGACCCCGGGTTCTCAGAAGAGGCTTACCAGAGCCACAGACCAGTATTTGAAAGATATGCGAGTAAGTACACATTTGTGCAAAACTGATAATCATATACCAGTAGCCCCCGAGACTTGAAACAGTCGGTACAACTGATTTAAGGATCGTTATATGACCAGGTGCTCACAGAGAAGAGCAACCTGTTGTCTCAAGAGCCGAAAGAGTGTAAGGCCCAGCTCACTGCTGATACCGCCGAACTGGAGAAATCCAAGAAGGCGGCGTCTGGTAATGTTCCCCTCTATCTCGAAAACATGATTATATACCAGGATTATTAATACAGGTGCAAATCTTATGGGAGAGTCATCAGATCATCTGGAAGAGGCACCGGAAGTCGCACGAGCGGGAGGTCCAGGAGCTCAAAGGAAACTGGCCGCAGGCGAACGTATACTGACACAAGTCAGGGTGGAGAAGAACAAACTCCAAGATGCTAACACCGAGCTGGGCGTTGAACTAAAAGACGTGCGTGCCCAGCTGGCTGACTCCGTGAAGGAGAATAGGAGGCTGCGAGGCGGCATATTTAGTATGTGTTTGGACTTACCTTTACATAGTTCGGCACACTAACAATAATTATGTCTGTACGTATATTGACGGGCCGTCACGAAGAGGAGGTGTCCGGATCATCGAGCGATCTGCTACAAGAGCTATCACAAATGCACGAGCGATCTCGGCAGGAGATGCAAAGTATTGCCAAGGCTTTATGGCCATCCAAATCCCCTCCAGGAAGAATGGAGGGGCTTGTATAGCTATTCTAGGCAGCGCGGCGGCACTTCCGCTTATGGAAGATATCTGCCTGCCAGGAAGGTGCGCGAGAGGCCTGGGCAATGGTGAAAACTCGGTATACCAAACTCGACCAGAATCACATGGCCCGGGTCGGACCTGTAGGGTAAAATGGAGAAGAAATTCCTGCTAGTTTTGTATATGACCAGGTACAAGTAGCCGCCAAGTATTCCCAACATGATTGTAGGCCAGATAGCCTGTTGGATCGCATAGAGGAAGAAGTTTTTTAGTCCAAGTGACTATGTACGTCAATTGATAAATTTGTCCCTAGCTGGATTGTAAAACGATTGTCATGGCAGACCTTTTCGCTTCAACCTCTGGACCCGAAGGTGCGGAGTGTTTCCGAATACCCGCTCGGTAATATATACCGGGGTACGCTTGGAAACCAGGCGTAGGGGTCATAGTTGCTTGAACAGACAAGTATCTGGTTAGTTATGTTAGATTACATTTTGATTGTAAAAAACATCTTCCAGAGAGTATAGTTCCGCTAAGGGTTCCTTTCCCTGGGTAAGCATGCATTAATTCTGCATGTCCGAACTGTGTTTGAAAAAACCACAACATACATAACATCTGGGGGTTCATAATATGATAAGTAAAAAACATCTTTAGTCCGCCAACCGAATATTCCCTTAAGAACGCTAGCTTTCGGCTTCACCCAGTGTGAGGTACACATTTGGATGACCCGGCGGTAACAATCGCAGAGGTGCTCCCTTTATGCCCTAGCCGAACTAACGGGAACGTAGGGCATAAGCACAGGAGCCAGGCAACCCAGCTTGGCCAAAACTTAAGTCATATCAATGCATATAATGGCGAAGAAGAGGTACATACGCGGAAAAGACACATATGTGTTGGCTTGATGCTCTGAAAATAATAATAATAATAATAATAATAATAAGCTTCTGTACAAGAAGCCCGCAGGTATAATTGACATACATGTTTTAGAATGTGTGCGTCGAAGGTGCACGGTTTAGCCGCACAAAATCTTTAAGGCTTAAAAGGAAAAAATGTGAAAAGAGAGGAAAATAAATACTGGAAACAAAAAGGGGTAAAGGAGACGAACGAAGAGTCCGGCGCTAGGCGTAGAATCTTCGGAGTCTGGCCGTGTTCCACGGTTCGGCTCTAGGCGATTGTCTTACGCATCACACAGGCGGTACGCTCCTTCGGTAAGTACTTCGTCAATGATGAAGGGACCCTCCCACTTGGGCTTGAGTTTGTCCTTTTTCTTCTCCGGCAAGCGTAAAACGAGTTCGCCAACATTATAAGTCTTGGCCCGTACTTCTCTGCTTTAATATCTGAGGTCCTGTTGTTGATAGAATTCGGAACGGTCTTTTGCGACATCGCGCTCCTCCTCCAGGGCATCTAAGTTGTCCTGCCGATCAAGCTCGGACTCTTTTTCTTCGTACATGCGCACTCGTGGTGAGTCATGAATAATGTCGTAGGGCAACACGGCCTCTGCGTCGTACACCATGAAGAAAGGTGTATATCCAGTAGAACGGTTGGACGTGGTCCGCAGCCCTCAGAGTACGGAAGCTCCTCCACACAGTGCTTGTCTGATTCTTTCAGAGACCGCCCTAATATAGGTTTGATGCCGCTCATAATAATACCATTGGCTCATTCGAATTGACGGTTGGTTTGTGGGTGGTAGACGGAGGCGTAGTCGAGTTTTATGCCCAGATTTGCACACCAGGATTTCACCTCATCGGCTGTGAAATTGGAGCCGTTGTCAGTGATGATGCTGTGTGGAACACCATAACGGTGCATAACACCGGATATAAAGTCTATCACTGGCCCGGCTTCGGCCGTTTTAACTGGTTTGGCCTCTATCCACTTAGTGAATTTATCCACCATGACCAACAGATATGTTTTCTTATGGCTTCCTCCTTTAAGGGGTCCGACCATATCAATCCCCCAGACCGCAAAAGGCCAAGTGATGGGTATTGTTTGTAGAGCGGTGGGTGGCATATGGCTTTGGTTGGCGAAAAGCTTCCATCCGACACAATGTTGGAAAAGGTCCTGCGCATCTGCTCGGGCCGTTGGCCAATAGAAACCTGTACGGAAGGCCTCGCTTACTGATACATCTCCAACAATTGTTGATTGCTCCATGCTATTATATTACCCATTTTGGATGTTTATGGGCTTTACTTTACACTCTTATATCATTTTTGGGACTAACCTACTAACCACAGGCCCAGCCCGAATTGCTGTTTTTTTTGCCTATTTCCGTGTTTCGAAGAAAAGGAATATAAAACGTAGTCCAAATGGAATGAAACCTTCGGGAGCGATCTTTTTGGAACAAACGCAATCCAGGAGACTTGAAGTGGACGTCAGGAAGCAACCAAGGCGGCCACGAGGGTGCCTGTCCTGCCCTAGGGGGGTGGGCGCGCCCCCCACCCTCGTGGGCCCCTCGTGGCTTCACCGACCTACTTCTTCCTCCTACATATATCTACATACCCCGAAAATATCTAGGAGCACCACGAAAACCTATTTCCACCGCCGCAACCTTCTGTACCCGTGAGATCCCATCTTGGAGCCATTTCCGGTGCTCCGCCGGAGGGGGAATCGATCACGGTGGGCTTCTACATCATCGCCAAGGCCTCTCCGATGAGTTGTGATTAGTTTACCACAGACCTTTGGGTCCATAGTTATTAGCTAGATGGCTTCTTCTCTCTCTTTGAATCTCAATACAAAGTTCTCCTCTATCTTCTTGGAGATCTATTCGATGTAACTCTTTTTGCGGTGTGTTTGTCGATATCCGATGAATTGTGGGTTTTTGATCAAGTTTATCTATGGGAAATATTTGAATATCCTCTGAATTCTTTTATGTATGATTTGTTATCTTTGCCAGTCTCTTCGAATTATCAGTTTGGTTTGGCATACTAGATTAATCTTTCTTGCAATGGGAGAAGTTCTTAGCTTTGAGTTCAATCTTGCGGTGTCCTTTCCCAGTGACAGCAGGGGCGGCAAGGCATGTATTGTATTGTTGCCATCGAGGATAAAAAGATAGGTTTTATATCATATTATTTGAGTTTATCCCTCTACATCATGTCATCTTGCCTAATGCGTTACTCTGTTCTTATGAACTTAATACTCTAGATGCATGCTGCATAGCGGTTGATGTGTGGAGTAATATTAGTAGATGCAGGTAGGAGTCGGTCTAGTTATCGCGGACGTGATGCCTATATACATGATCATGCCTAGATAATCTCATAACTATGCACTTTTCTATATATTTCTCGACAGTAATTTGTTCACCCACCGTAATACCTATGCTATCTTGAGAGAAGCCACTAGTGAAACCTATGGCCCCCGGGTCTATATTTTATCATATAAGTTTCAAATCTACTTTATTTTGCAATCTTTACTTTCCAATCTATATCATAAAAATACCAAAAACATTTATCTTATCTAATTATCTCTATCAGATCTCACTTTCGCAAGTGGCCGTGAAGGGATTGACAACCTCTTTATCATGTTGGTTGCGAGGTTCTTGTTCGTTTGTGTAGGTACGAGGGACTCGTGTGGAGCCTCCTACTGGATTGATACCTTGGTTCTCAAAAACCGAGGGAAATACTTACACTACTTTGCTGCATCACCCTTTCCTCTTCAAGGGAAAACCAACGCAGTGCTCAAGAGGTAGCACTTACAAGGGCCCAAGCCGCGGCATGGTGACCGCCGAGACCGGCATGAATTTCAGCCAAGAGCTGCCGCCCTTCTTCCTTGGAGATCTATCTTTGAAGTACTTCGGTCGAGTTCTCCCTCGTGAACCTTGTAGGATTTAGAGCACCACACAATGCAGCGTGCCTCATTTACATCCTCAGGAAGCTCTCGCCTATTAAGGTAGGGCAAAAGGGTTCGGTCCATGGGGCGATGACCGCCATGATGACATGGGCCAACGGTGTAATTTCGGTGGCTGAGCCCCCAATGATGTCGGTATGTTCGGAATCTAGGGTTGTATTCTGATCCAGATTGGTGTTGCCGCTCTCCCCTTGCCACACCACTGATGGCTCGAAAAGCCTTTCCAGAAAGATGTTAGGTGGGACGGGGTCGCTGTCAGTGTCAAAATCGGCGGATCTCGGGTAGGGGGTCCCGAACTGTGCGTCTAAGGCTAATGGTAACAGGAGGCGGGGGACACGATGTTTACCCAGGTTCGGGCCCTCTTGATGGAGGTAATACCCTACTTCCTGCTTGATTGATCTTGATGATATGAGTATTACAACATTGGATCTACCACGAGATCGTAGAGGCTAAACCCTAGAAGCTAGCATATGATTGTGATTGTTGTTGTCCTACGGACTAAACCCTCCGGTTTATATAGACACCGGAGGGGCTAGGGTTACACAGAGTCGGTTACAGAGAAGGAGATCTACAGGTCCGAATTTCCGAGCTTGCCTTCCACGCAAAGGAGAGTCCCATCCGGACACGGGACGAAGTCTTCAATCTTGTATCTTCATAGTCCAACAGTCCGGCCAAAGTATATAGTCCGGCTGTCCGAGGACCCCTTAATCCAGGACTCCCTTAGTAGCTCCTGAACCAGGCTTCAATGACGATGAGTCCGGCGCGCAGATTGTCTTCGGCATTGCAAGGCTGGTTCTTCTCCAAATTCTCCAGAGTATTTGTTGTAGCGAGCAGTGTCCGGCTTCCCATTAATGTTGCATTTCTCAGCTTCTGTGCTTCAATAATGGCTATCTCCACGTGTCAAGAAGATGCGACAAGTCGGGGCATTTTTTCATTTGCCACCCTGACCATGCAAGTAAATCGTCTATTTAAAGAGACGGGGATCCTCAGATCCAAATCACACCATTCTCCCCCAGCGAGTATTCATCAGAACGCGCCCGGAAGAAGCCATCCCATCATGGTCGGCCATCACAGCTCCTCCTCTCGCTCCTGTAGCACTAGGCCAGGTGATTGGGAGAAATGTTCTGTCCCCCACAGCCGACTAGTAGAGTTGTAGACCATGGGGTTTCTCCCGCCTGCGTACATGGTCCCCGTTCGAGCTGGACTAGCCACTTATAATGACGGGGAGCAAGCGGAGAGTTCTCCAAACCCATCCAAGGGGGAGCGGGTACGCTTTGTCCCCTATTTGCTGAGGGGACTCAGATTTCCAATCCATCCTTTCCTCCGCGGGCTCCTGGAGTTCTACGGCCTCCAGCTGCATAACTTTACCCTAGCCTCCATACTGCATATCGCAGGCTACGTCGCCTTCTGCGAGCTATTTATGGGCTGCGAAGCTCATTTCGAGCTGTGGAAGAGGCTATTCTCCCTCATACCCCGCACTCAGGAGGGGTCGGTATATCAAGTGGGCGGAGCCGAAATATGGCGCATCGCCGGGACCGGACACCTGTCCGGTACCCCGAAGAAGACATCCGAAGACTAGCCTTCGGAGTGGTTCTACATGGAGGACGTCCCTCTTCCGCACCCCATGCGGAAGTGCCTTCCCGAGTTTGTAAATGCCCCATTGAAGAAACGCCACAGCTGGCGCCCCCGGAGCCCCCAGGAGGAAGATAACGGAGATGTCCTTTTCCTGATGGACAGGATAAAGACACTAGCCAAATCAGAACTAACAATAATTGAGGTTATGTCCATATGTATAATGCGGGGAGTGCAATCACTTCAATATCGGGGAAAACCCATGTGGCACTACAATGGAGAAGACGACGCCACCCGCTGCAGTCGTAAAGGCACGGACTCCGCCGCCGCTCTGGCGAAGATATTGTCCGATTTGTACAAAGGAGAAGAGGAGTTCATTCGTATCAAGCCACGGGATGGACTCTCCATGTACAACCCCCCAAGCTGGGTGAGATGCTATCTTTTATTCTAGTCTTTCCCGCATATTTTAGCACGAATGTTTACCTCATCCATTCATAGCAGGAACTGTGAAGAGCTATGAGGGAGGTTCACAGCCCGTCTCCACAGCCATAGGACCCCAACCGGGCCCTCGACCCCGGACTTAAAGAAGATCCAGACACATTTGTGTAGCTCGTCGACAGGATATTTTATCAGCTAAGCTGCGATGGTGCGTTGGTGGCCATCATGGCTGATTATCCTGGCCTACTCCCTGTATCACATGTAAGTAGGACCGGAGTCCCAACTTCCAAAAAGGACTCCCTCTTTGCGCCTTACCCACCGCACATGTACTGCATTTTACAGGGAAGGCCATCGGGACGCCATGCCGAACCCACGGTGACTCATCAACAAGGGGCACCGAAGCTGGGTAGGCTTAAAAGGAAGGCGGTCAGGACCGAGATGCCGTTGCAAAGGTATGTTTAAAAACTTGCCACGGAATCATCATCGTTAAAATATAACAATGTCCGTTGTCTCCTGGCAGAAAAAGCGCTCGCCAGACTATATCCGGAGGGCCCGCCGGACATGCCTCCACCAGCCAGACTTCGAGGCCGGACTCAAGGGCGGAGGTCAACGCGGGGACAACGCCGGACGATCCTCCTATAGAGGATGCGGATAGATTCTCCGTTACAAACTCCAAAGTGGAGAGCGCCATGAATCACAGGTGCCGACGGGCCACACTACGCGACCCTAATTTCTCTAAAGAGGCGTTCAATGCCTTCAGCTTAGGGGAAGCGTACATCCAGGCTGCTCAAGATGGCCTCGCCATAGCTCCAGACCAGTACGTAAAGGATATACGGGTAAGAAAATTTGATAAGTATGTATATCAGTAGCCCTGAGACTTGAAACAGTTGGCACAACTGATTTAAGGATCCTCGTGTGCATAGATTCTAATAGAGAGGAATACCCAGCTGTCTAAAGAGCTGGAGGAGTGCAAAGCCCAACTGCGGGCCGCAATTGCCGGAATGGAGGGGTCCACGAAGGCCCCATCTCGTAATACTTGTTTTGATCGAAGATAATGTAATGGCATGTACCAGTTAGTATTCGGCATCAATGAAAATCTAACAATAGATTCTGTAGACAATCCCCAAGGCAATCCAGAGATCGTACCAGAGGATGAGAAGCATGCTCAATGACAGCTGAAGGCTAGCGAGCGTGTGCTTACAAAGGTTATACGGGAGAAAAATAATCTCCAGGACGCGAACATCTGACTGGACGTCGAATTAAAGGATGTTCGAGCGTAGCTTGCTGACTCCGTGAAGGAGAATAAGAGGCTTCGACGCGGCATATTTAGTAAGTGCTCTAACGAACTACTATAAAGTTCGGCAATGAAGCGTGCTAACAGATTATGTTTGTAGGTATGTTGACAGGTCATCCCGAAGAGGAGATGCCCAGATCTGCAGGCGATCTTCTGCAGGAGCTCTCACAACTGCACGAACAAGTTCGGCAGTTGATGCAGGGCATTGCCCAGGCCTTGTGGCCATCCACCTCCCTGCCAGGAGGCATGGGGGAGTTCATGGAGATGCTCAAGGGAGCGCGGCGGCGATTCCAATTATGGAAGATATCGGCCTGCCGACAAGGTGCAAGGGAAGCCTGGGCCATGGTGAAGACGCCATACACGAAGGCTGACCCGAACCATATAGCCGAGGTCGGACCTGTAGGGTCAGATGGGAAAGCGATCCCTGTAAGTCTGGTATATGACCAGGTAGCATTAGCCGCCAAGTATTCCCAACAGGACTGTAGGCTAGACAGCCTGTTGGATGGTATAGAAGAAGAATTTAGTCAGTCTAAGTGACTTTATACTTCGAAGGACACACTTTGTCCCTAGCCGGATTGTAAATCATTTGTCTTGGCGGACCTTTTCGCTTCAACCTCTGGACCATACAGTCCGGAGTGTCTCCGAATACCCGCTCAGTTATGTGAAAACCGGGGCACACGTGGAAACCAGGCGTAGGGGTCATAAGTGCTTGAACAGACAAGTACCCAACTAGCTATGTTATATTACATGGGTAGTAAGAATCATCTTCCAGGGAGAATAGTTCCGTTAAGAGTTCCTTTCCTTAAGTGTGCATGCATTAATGTGCATCTCCGAACTGCAAAAAAAGACGCAAGATATAAGCATCTGGGGGCATATTTTGTAATAGGTAAAAGACATCTTTTGTTCACCGACAGAATATTCCCTTAAGAACGCTAGCTTTCGGCTTCACCCAGTCTGAGATACACATCCGGCTGACCCGGCAGTAACAATCGTAGAGGTGCCCCCCTTATGCCCTAGCAGAATTAACGGGAACGTAGGGCATAAACACAAGAGCCAGGCATCCCAGCTTGGCCAAAACTTAAGTCATATCGATGCATATATTGGTGAAAAAAGGCACATATGGAGAAGTGACACACATGTGGTGGGCATAAAGCCCAGAAGACAATTATATTAAGCTTCTGTATAAGAAGCCCCCAGGTATATTGAGCGTGCATAGCACGGCAGGAGTGTGCGGTCAAAGCATACTTGAAGCTTTTAAGGCTATATATAAAAAGGAGAGAGAGAGAGAGGATATAATTTAAAAAGGAAGACAGAGGTAAGGAGACAAACACAGAGTTCGGCACTAGGCGTAGAATCTTCGGAGTCTGGCCGCGTTCCATGGGTTTGGCTCGAGTCGATTATCGGATGCATCATGCAGACAGTATGCTCCTCCGGTGAGAACTTTATCAATCATGAAGGGACCTTCCCATTTGGGCTTGAGCTTGTCCTTTTTCCTCTCTGGTAGGCGTAGAACGAGTTCGCCAATGTTGTAAGTTTTGGCCCGTACTTCTCTCCTTTGATATCTTCGAGCCTGCTGTTGATAAATGCGGAACGGGCCTTTGCGACATCACGCTGCTCCTCCAGGGCATCTAATCCGTCCTGTCGATCCAGCTTGGTTTCTCTCTATTCATACATGCGCACTCGAGGTGAGTCATGGATGATATCGCAGGTTAGCACTGCCTCTGCGCTATACACCATAAAAAATGGTGTGTATCCGGTTGTGCGATTTGGCGTGGTCCGCAGCCCCCATAGTACGGAGTCGAGCTCCTCGACCCAGTGCGTATTTGATTCTTTCAAGGATCGCACTAGCCTGGGCTTAATGTCGCTCATAATAAGACCATTCGCTCGTTTGACTTGACCGTTTGTTTGGGGGTGATAGACGGATGCATAATCGAGCTTTATACCCATTTTGCCGCACCGGGTTTTCACCTCGTCGGCTGTGAAATTTGAGCCTTTGTCGGTGATGATGCTGTGGCGGCACCGTAACAGTGCACGACCTCGGATATGAAGTCTATCATTGGTCCGGACTCGGCCGTTTCAACTGGTTTGGCTTCTATCCATTTGGTGAATTTATCGACCATGACCAACAAGTATTTCTTCTTATGGCTTCCTCCTTTAAGGGGTCCAACCATATCGAGCCACCAGACCGCAAAGGGCGAAGTTATGGGGATTGTTTAGAGAGCGGTAGGTGGCATATGGCTTTGATTTGCAAAAAGGTGGCAACCGACGCAATGTTGGACAAGGTACTGTGCATTTGCCCGAGCTGTCGGCCAGCAGAAACATGTACGGAAGGCCTTGCTTACGAGCGCCCGAGCTGCGGCATCGCGGCCACCGTGTCCGGCATGAATTTCGGCCAAGAGCTGCCACTCTTCCTCTTCAGAGAGGCACCTTTGGAGAACTCCAGTCGTGCTTTTCTTATAAATCTCTCACTCGTGGACCTTGTAGGCTTTAGAGCGCCGCACAATGCAACGAGCCTCATTTTGGTCCTTAGGGAGTTCTTGCCTATTTAAGTAGGCTAAAAAGAGTTTTGTCCAGTGGCGATGACAGCCATAATCACGTGGGCTGAAGGTGTTATTTCGGTGGCGGAGCCTCCGATTACGTCAGATTGTTCGGGATCTGGGGTTGTGTTCGGATCCGGACTAGTATTGCCGGTCTCCCCTTCCCATACCACGGATGGCTTGAACAGCCTTTCTAAAAAGATATTACGTGGGACGGGGTCGCGCTTAGCGCCGATGCGGGCGAGGATATCCGCCGCTTGGTTGTTTTCTCGGACCACATGGTGGAATTCGAGCCCCTTGAACCGAGCTGACATTTTGAGGACAGCATTCCGGTAGGCCGCCATTTTTGGGTCCTTGGCATCAAAGTCTCCATTTATTTGAGATATTGCGAGGTTTGAATCCCCGCGCACTTCTAGGCGTTGAATGCCCATGGAGACTGCCATCCGGAGACCATGCAACAGGGCCTCGTATTCGGCTGCGTTGTTGGAATCTGTGTATAGTATTTGGAGTACGTATTGCACTGTATCTCTAGTGGGGGATGTCAGGACAACGCCTGCACCTAGACCAGCCAGCATCTGAGAGCTGTAAAAGTGCATGATCCAATTGGAGTATGCGTCGTACTCTTTAGGGAGTTCGACTTCTATCCATTCGGCGACGAAGTCAGCCAGTACTTGTGACTTAATGGCTCGCCGTAGTTTGTATGTTATGTCAAACGGGAGGAGTTCGATAGCCCATTTAGCAGTCCGGCCCGTGGCATCGCGTTTATTTATTATGTCATTGAGTGGTACTTCGGAGGCCACCGTGATTGAACACTCTTGAAAGTAGTGTCATAATTTTCGGGATGCCATGAAGACCGCGGATGCTATCTTTTGATAATGTGGGTACCGTGACTTGCATGGAGTGAGGACAGTGGATACGTAGTATACCGGCTTTTCAAGCGGGAACTTATGTCCATCTGTCTCTCGTTCGACGATGAGCACTACGCTTACAACCTGGTGTGTTGCAGCTATATATAGCAGCATTGGTTCGCCGACATTTGGCGCGGCTAGGATTCAATTGGTGGCCAAGACGGCTTTTATTTCCTCTAGCTCGGCCGTATCCGCATCCGTCCACTCGAAGTGTTCGGTGTGTCGAAGAAGGCGATAAAGAGGTAGTGCCTTTTCTCCTAATCGGGAGATAAAGCGGCTTAAGGCGGCCACGCATCCAGTTAATTTCTGGATTTGCTTGAGGTCAGTTGGGGTAGCCAACTGTGATAGAGCTCGGATTTTAGTCGGGTTGCTTCGATTCCTCTATTGGAAACGATAAAGCCCAAGAGCTTTCCGGTAGGTACGCCGAAAACACATTTTTCCGGGTTGAGCTTGATGTCATATGTTCGGAGATTATCGAACGTAAGCCTCAGGTCGTCTATTAAAGATTCGACGTGTCTGGTTTTGATAACCACGTCGTCTACATATGCCTCCACTATTTTGCCGAACTGTGTTTCCAGGCATGTCTGAATCATGCGTTGATAGGTTGCACCGGCATTTTTGAGCCTGAAAGGCATGGTGTTAAAACAGAAGGGGCCGTATGGAGTGATAAATGTCGTTGCGGCTTGATCGGACTCTGCCATCTTGATTTGATGGTATCCGGAGTATGCGTCAAGGAAGCACAATGAGTCGTGTCCTGCGGTAGCGTCGATGATTTGATCGATGCGGGGGAGGGCGAAGGTATCCTTGGGGCAAGCCTTATTGAGGTCCTTAAAATCAACGCATAGGCGCCAGGATTTTTCCTTCTTTGTTACCATCACCAGGTTTGCTAGCCAGTCTAGATGTTTTGTTTCTCTGATGAATCCGGCCTCGAGTAGTTTGGCTAGCTCTTCTCCCATGGCTTGTCGCTTGGGTTCTGAAAAGCGCCGAAGAGTCTGCTTGACTGGCTTGTATCCCTTTAATATGTTCAGGCTATGCTCGGCCAGCCTGCGTGGGATACCTGGCATGTCTGAAGGATGCCAGGGGAAGATGTCCCAATTCTCGCGCAGGAACTCTCATAGTGCGGCGTCTATTGTGGGGTTTAGCTGTGCCCCAATTGATGCTGCTTTTGTAGGGTCCGTTGGGTGGACCTGGAATTTGACTATTTCGTCTGCTGGTTTAAAAGAGGTGGACTTGGCACGTTTGTCGAGTATCACGTTGTTCCTATCCACTTTGGAGCGCAGCGTAGTTAACTCTTCGGCCGCGAGGGCTTCGGATAATGCCTCCAGGGCTAGTGCGGCGGTTTTATTTTCAGCACCGAGTGCTACGTACGGATCACTCTCTAGAGTGATGATTCCATTGGGCCCAGGCATCTTAAGCTTCATGTACCCGTAATGGGGTATAGCTTGGAAGCTTGTGAATGCATCCCGCCCTAAAAGGGCGTGGTATCCACTGTTAAACGAGGCCACTTGGAATGTGATTTCTTCATACCTATAGTACTCCGCGTGCCGAATACCACATCCAGTGTAATTTTTTCCGCACATCATGCCTCCCGACTAGGGATGATTCCTCTGAAGGTCGTGCTGCTTTGCTCAATGCAGCTCTTATCTATTTCCATTTTGTTAAGAGTTTCCTCATAGATGAGGTTTAATCCGCTGCCACCGTCCATGAGAACTTCAGTAAGCCGGAAGCCGTCCACAATTGGGCTAAGGACCAAAGCGGATGGTGCTCGGACTATTCAGAATTGAGGTTCGTCACTGGCATTGAAGGTTATGGCCGTATCGTTCCACGGATTTATTGCTGCGACGTGGCAGACTTCAGCGAGGCTGCGGTGTGCTCGCTTACTCCTATTGTTTGAGGCGAAAGTCTCGGAGATAGTCAGTACTGTATTGTTATTCTCCGCGGGATGGTGCTCTGCGTATTGTTGATGAGAAGGTCCTCTCCGCTCTTGGCCACCTGCCGGAGTATCCAACATGCTCTAAGGATGTGTGTTGGTATGATGCCCGGTGCACCGTGAATTTTGCATGGCCTGTTGAGCCATCCCTCCAGTACGGTTCGACGCCCTATAGAGGGCTTGGACTTCTTTGTAATTGGATTGGGTGACTTGCGAGAGCGCACCCTATTAGTTCGGACGAGGGGTTTAGTTAGACCCGGAGGATCCCAGAATTTTGTTTGGGTTTTCGAGGTGAGGGAGTCCTAGATTAGGGGGTATCCGGACAGCCGGACTGCAAACTTTGTCCGGACTGTTGGAGCGTGAAGATACAAGACTCAAGACTCCATCCCATGTCCAGATGGGACTCTCCTTTGCATGGAAGGCAAGCTTGGCAATCCGGATATTATATTTCCTCTCTAACCGACTCCATGTAAACCCTAGCCCTCTCCGCTGTCTATATAAACCGGAGAGTTTGGTCCTTAGAGGGACGATCACAATCATAATCATCATAGGCTTGCTTCTCGGGTTTAGCCTCTACGATCTCGTGGTAGATCAACTCTTGTACTACTCATATCATCAATATCAATCAAGCAGGAAGTAGGGTTTTACCACCATCGAGAGGGCCCGAACCAGGATAAACATTGTGTTCCTTGCCTCCTGTTACCTTTAGCCTAAGATGCACAGATCGGGAACCCCTACCCGAGATCCGCTGGTTTGGACACCGACATTGGTGCTTTCATTGAGAGTTCCTCTATGTCATCGCCGACCATACTCGAACTCCTATGGCTAAGTGAGAGTGATAAAGCCCTATAGTCCGATTGCCTGGTTCGTGGTGAGGAACACCTCCTTAAAAGGACCCAATCATGGGACCTCCTTAAAAGGTATGTCCCGAACACCCCCGTACTTTTTACGTGGGGGCAGAAGCCAATGACTGGCCAACTCTCAGGATTTACAAACACTAAATAGCCGCACAAGAACAAATGTTCAAACAAAATAGGCAATAAATAATAAAAGTGCCATTATCCCACATTACAAAGAACGGCATGACTGCCTTGAGGGAAATATAAGGTCTTTGGTACACTTATCCGCCACAAGGCGGGCTCCTTTTAGTACACCTTCACAGTACAACTCGGGCTTGCGGTGCTCCTTACCCTCCGACGGCCCCTCAGTCATCAGCTTCTCCGCATCAAGCTTCCCCCAATGCACCTTTGCACGGGCAAACGCCATGCGCGGACCCTCTATACAGACTGATCGCTTAATGACATCAAGCCGAGCGCAGGCGCCAACAATCCGCTTCACGAGTCCGAAGTAACTGCTTGGAATTTGCTCCGCGGGCCACAGCCGGACAACCAAGTCCTTCATGGCTAGTTCGGCCGCCTGGTGCAGTTCGACCAGCTGCTTCAGCTGATCGATAAAGGGCACCGGAAAATTCGGCGCCAAATACTACGACCAGAAATCCCTCTCCACAGACTTCTTCTCCTCGTTCGGTAGAATTGTGCGGCATCTGATATGCTGCGAGGCAGATCCGCAAACGCCCCTGGAAAAACAAGAATTCCGCTTATCGCTTAGAGTTCCTCCCATTATCATGTAAAAATGGCCATGAATACAAAAGGCCTTACCAGCCGCAACCTTCCGGGCCTCCTGAATGTCCCGCAAAGCACCTCGGGCTTCTTCCCGAGCTTCCTCTGCGGCTTGGAGAGCCTGGGAGAACTCGGATTCTTTCCCTACTAGACTATGCTCCAAGCCCTCGCTTTTCTTCACGGCCTCCAGGAGCTCTCGCTCAGCTTCAATGACCCTGGCCTCGTGCTTCTCAGGAAGAACCTGTTCGACGGCGGCCTTATTATCAGCCTCGGCCACAGCCTTCTTCAGTGCCTCAATTTCGGTACTCGCCCCTAGAGCATACAATGCACATATCTCAATTAGGCACAACTTCTAATTTGTGCTCTACTTAGCTCAGGGTTCCGCCATACCTTGCTTGTCCTCCAACTGCTTCTTCACGTGGCCTAGTTCCCCTTCGCCCCCACTACACCACAACACTACATCCTCGACAGACAGATTGGTTGGGAATACAGGTTTCGTCAACAGATAGTTGGACGGGAAAGACTATTGCCGACCGACAATGTCTGTTGGGGAAAGTCCAGACGGGAAAACCCTTTCCCGACCAACATAGATTTCCCGACCGACTGTTTGACGGCTATGGAGTATCTTTCCCGACCAACATTTAGTTGGGCCTATCATGGGCCTTTCCCGACCAACAGTCCGTTGGGGCAATCATGGGCCTTTCCCGACCAACTATTGGACGGGGTATTCTTTCCCGACCAACATTCTGTTGGGCCTAGCGTTAGCCTTTCCCAACCGACTGTTAGACGAGGTTGTTTTGCCGACCAACAATCAGACAGGGTTTTTCTTTGTCAACCAATAGTTAGTCAACATTTTATTTAGCCAACCACTGCTTTAATTAACATATGGTACTGATTGCCACATATATAGAGTTCATGTGTTATAAGTATAATCACCAAGACACCATACTTGAGGCTCACATCAGGTGCACCAAACTTTTTTTTATTCCATTAACTAGGTGTTACATACATACACTTCAGTCTGCCTTCAATCTGTTCTAAACATAACTACGGAGACACCATACATCAGGTTCACAAAAGGACATGTAAAAGATGCAAGTATGATACATCAGTTGTACAAAATGAAATCTAAAACATCTAGTTGACGTGGATCATTGGCTTCATGGTTCTGTGTGGGTGTAGTCCTTTTGTTTGCTTCCTACAAAAGTTAAACAATTCAGTTATAATACACTATTAGAAACTAGACATTCTCAAAAATATAAATAGTAATAGATCCAGAGAATTCAATAGCCATGTGTTAACACTAACTTTGATCCTCGGCTGGGATCACCACAGCCGGCCCACCATCTCCATAAGGAGTTGATAGGTCAGCAAAGGGGTTTGTTTCTTCTCATTAAAAAATAAAAATAAGATAAATTACTATATTGGCATAGGCAAAAAAACTGGAGTACGCATAATCTTCAGATAGCAGAAGTGTTTGAAGCATCTATTTGTATTCATACAGTTATTAATTATGTATTATATAAATCATTTATTCTTCTGCATTTGTAGTATTGCCAGCATCTCACTGAGGTCATTTTCACTTTTTGGCATCCGACAAGTAATGAGCAATGCTTATCTAGCAATTTAATTTGATTTTCAAGGACTACACGCGTGCAGACTTATTATACAAATTTGTAGATCTTACTAAGACAACTTAAGTAACTAGGATGATGTACTTTCCATAGCAGATGTGTGCTAAGCGTAGAGTTTTATGTACTATTCTTCCTGGAAGGAGATTGACTAGCTGGTGAATACATCCCTTATTTTAACTTTAAATTTCACAAAATAAACAGGATGGGTCAGGTTACCTTCGAAAGATGTTTTTCCGTCTAGCTATACTCAAGATAATCGCGCCTGGTCCAACGTGGTAGCTATATATTGCAGTCATGAGATTCCTTGTCCCAACTCCCAACATTGATTGACGCCCTCACCCATATATAAGAAATCTTGCTCCACTACCTGTAAAGGGAAAAAGGGTTTCTTCAGATCCTCACAAACCGAGGTATACATTCATCAAGATCTGGAATTCTTTCAGTTTCTCCTTGAGATAAATTATATTAATATTCACTTCACCAATAGAACGATTAATAGCTCACAAAAAAGTGAAAGCGACACAAACAAGTTTGAATATTGATATACTCAGCCAAAGACAGTTTAGTGCTGGAAAGTTCACAAGTAATTGATGAAGGGAAACTCAAAATAAAATGTGAATGTTATGTGCATAGCTTTGCGCTGTTAAGGTCATGACACAGCCCACTTACAAGCATGGCATCAACTATTACTTCACAAGGTAACTGAATTGCTGCACCTACAGAAACTATTACTATACAGGAAACTATCTCCCAATTTCTTGCTCTCTAGTTTGAGAGTAATTTGGTTAAGTTCATCTTCACAACAGTTTAAGCTATTAGGAACACCATAACAGCTAAATAATTCCAATACCATTTATGTTAACCATGCATTATGTTCCAATATAGTATACACACTAGTTCAACACAATTTTCCATTAGATTTGGACAGTAAGGTCATGACAGCAGCTTTGTGTACTTCCCACTTATAAAAGCATGACAGCTTCATATGCATAGCTTTGCACTATTAAGGCCATCACAAAAGCCCAGTTATTCAAGCATGACTACTTCACAAGTCAACTGAATGGTTGCATAGTAACTCCCAATTTCTTGCTCTCTAATTGAGAGTACTATGGTTCAGTTAAATTATACAACAACTTTAAGTTATTAGGAACACCATAACAACTCAAAATTTTCAATAGCATTCATGTCAAACATGCATTATATTCCAGTATACACACTAGCAGTAGCACACTTCTATTTTGTCTTAGTGGGATCTAAAATAGCTTTCTGAAAAAGTGGTTTGTCTGTTTAATCTTTGTAACCAGTAAATCTTCTTGTAAACATAAAATTCGAAAAAGTAACTGCTCAAAATTATTTCATCAATTGTGATTTCTTGCAAGAATGTGTTAGTTGGAGAACAGGATATTAACAGTAGGCGAACCATCATGGAAGAATGACGACATAAAAGTCGAATGTCAACATATTTCTATTTTTATTCCATAAGATAACATGGCCATATGAAAAATGTGAACTCTCTTTTTCAATAAAAGGATCCCCAATGGACCCCCAATTTCATTAGGAGATCATAGCCCTTTTTGTTCAGATAAGTGACCGAAATTACTGTAGTGAGGGGATGCTCCTTTTGTTCGGACGCCCCCATAGAAGAATTCATGTGTCTTTCAAAGTTGAAACCAAGTATTACTTCTGGGAATTAAATAGAACATAATGTTACAGTATAATATTTTCACATGGAAACATTTACAAAGTGCTACATGTATTCCGTTTGTACCAAACAATTAATAGAAAACTGGAGATATGTATACTGGACAAGCACATAGTCCTATATGCCAATCAGAAGTAAACGGTGAGGGCATCCAACATTGCTTGCTATCTCACATACATACTTACGGAGGTTCTTCAAAGAGTAAATTGTAGTAGCATCAAGTCGATGGGATGCATGCATATGACTATGGACATCTTCCAGTGGCCTTTTTTCCCAAACTTACTAAAGATTCATTTCCCCTGCAAAAAAATAATTTACTACTTCAAGGACTTCTGCTTCCATGAACTGAAGCTGCACGATTTCTTTTTGAAAGAGGTTATACTTACAACCAAATAAAAAAATTCTGGTCCACCGTGGGAGTTGGAATCTGAACACGCACACACAAACACAGAACTTACGATGTTGTTTCTGCCATGGATGATTGGCTCCTATTCTCCTGAAGTGGGGAGAGATGGGGGCACGTACCACCAAGCTCAAACATACTAATTGGGGTGTTTATTTTGTGACATCGACGGGAAAAATATTGAAAGGCTTTACTGAACATATGTAATGTGTTTGCTAATTTCTAGCTGTAATGATCAAGGGCTCTGAACCAAATATTTATTGGCAGGGTAAGAATGTATCGTTACAAATACAGTACAATTATTGCTGTAATTGAGAAATTAAACTCATAATTGTAATTTCTAGCTGTAATTTCTAGCTGTAATGATCAAGGGCTCTGAACCAAATATCAAGGGCTCTCTGATGTCGATATAGTTTGGTTCAGTTTATTTCTAACCATGCCTTTTATTCAGAGATATTGTGCAATAAGATACTCACTCACAAAGTAAGCATCATATCAATTTTGTACTGTCCGAAATTGGTGCCTGGGTGTATTTTCAGTTCAGGGATGTGCATGTATAGAGGTTGACCTTAGCACCTCACTCAAGTAAAAGTTAATTTCAGTAAAATAAAAGAACTTTTATTGTATCTCGTTATTAGACTGCAGAACAAAAGTTCCATCCATCTATTGCTTAAATCTGAATGTTTAACTGTGTCATTCTCTTTCTTGCCGAGAACACACAGATGCAACTGTTCTTAACTAACAGTCCCTTACCCCTTCCTCTCATATAATAATAAACTACATAAGAATGGGTCGGATATGCAGAGGGGTGGGACGAACAACTGAACGAATATAACCAATTCATGAAAATACTTTTTAGAAAACTATAAATCTGCACGCTCTAGTTTCAAATCTGCAGCCTGGAGGGGGAGTGGAGGGAGAGACCACACGAGAGGGAGATGATTTTGTTGCCGCCATAGATGGCTACCTCCTGGTCACCGAATGTTGGTTGGCAGAGATATAGGCACCTGTCGCCGGAAGTGGAGGGAGCGGAGGCCGCCTACCTCGCCCTGGACCACCGGGAGCGAAGAGACCATGTCCCCTTAAGATCTGGTACCATGGAACGGAGTGGAGAGGGAGGGAGGGGAGAGGGAGCCGGCTATGGGTGGGGGCAGTGGCGCCATGGGAGGGAAGGGTCAGGTCGCCTCTCTGGGTCGGCGGCGTGAGTGGGGAACGAAAGCAGCTAGGGTTTCGTGCGTGGGGAACGAAAGGAGCCTGGAGCTGCGGCGTGCTTGTGATTTTGAGCGAGAAAACTTCGCGGGCTGGGCCGGCTATTGGCGCTAAAAATTGGCTATTTGTGTGCGAGGCCCAGGTAGCATCGGACTGTCGGTCGGGGTTATTTACCGACCGATGGTCTGTTCGCCAAAACAGAATTCCCGACAGACTGTTGAACGGTGTATGTTGTAGCATTCCCGACCGACAACAGGTCACTGTACATAGATTTTCCAACCCACAGTTTGTTAGAAATTTTCGTGGCTGATTGTGGGTCGACAATAGTGACTTTTTCCCAACAAACGTCGGTAGGGAATTCCGGTGCGTGGTGTAGTGCCTGTTCCAGACGCTGCTTTAGTCCGCACTATGAGCGGCGGACGTTCCTGCAAACGCCTGCTTTCAAACAAGGGATACACGTCATTAGCTGAGTGTCCTGCAAAAACGGAAAATTTTGATCCCCTGTTCGGATCTGTTTCGCCGGACAGTGTATTAGAGGCTACTAAATCATATTATGACAATTCCTCAAAGGTTTCTTAGAAAACATACCTCAAAGCCCTTTATAAGACTAAGGCAGGATTCGTTCAGTCCGCTCTCAGCGGACTGAATCTTTTCAATCACCGCGCCCATGAGGGCACCATGTTCATCGACGATAGACGCGCTCCTTAGCGCTGTCGATAGGCCGCCCGGCAGCCCTGCTTGGGCACAGGCCGCTGGCGGAACAGGCCAGCCCCCCAAAGGCGGCTGCTTACCCGACCCCAGAGCTTTAAAGGTCTCCAGGACTGTGTCCGGCTGGGGTCCGGACTGAAGATCACCCCCGCCATCGACACGCATAGGAGTCGGTGCTCCCGTGTGTCCGGCCCCGGAGACATGCCCCCCCTGGTCCAGGTCCCGCTGAGACGACACTTCGGTGTCGCGACTAGGCTTCGGGGAAGGGGCCTCTGGAGGCGTCTCGCTCGCCAGGGCATCTGAGCTCAGTGAATCCTCCGATGAGGATCGTCCGGCATGGGACCTCGCCGGGCTGTACGAAATATGGCGACGCATATGCGTGTTCGGATTTCGTATACTTACGACTTTTCTAGGGGCTGGACCCTGCGATCCCACTCCGGGCTGCTATCAGCCGCCGTGGTGGATGCCTCCGGGAGGGAACCTTTCCCCCTCTTCGGCGATTCGGCCTCCAGGGATGAGGAACCCGTCCTTTTCTTCCCACCCCCTGTGGGAGTGTCGTCCTCCGCCGCCTCCTCCTCTTCGTCTGCAGAAGAAGGATCATCGCTGGAGTCTTCGGATTTTGCGTCCGAAGCATCGCGGAGACGGAGGCCGCTCCGGGTCTTTTTGACCTTCTTGGAGGCCTCTTTCTTTGGCGCCTCGTAAGGCGCTGGGACCAGCATCTTCGTCAGAAGAGGTCCGGCCGGTTCTTCCCACAGAGGGGCAGGACAATGTATCCGCTCCACCTATTCTATCCATCCCTGGGGTTATGGTAAAGCATGATAAAAGTGTCCCCCTCAGGACATGTCAACTGAAGCATGGATGGACAAGAGCATAGCAGTAACTTACCGAACTTGCAGAATTGGATAATTGATACCCACGGTCCTCGGCGGAGCCCGGCCATGATTTGCCGGACTTAAAGAGCACCTTCCAGATATCCTTGTGGGAGGAATCATAGAGCTCCCGGAGGGTCTGGTGCTCGGTTGGGTCGTATTCCCACAAATTACAGGCTTGACGCTGGCAAGGGAGAACCAGACGAACTAACATCACCTGGACTACGTCGACAAGTTTGATGTCCTTGTCGACCACACTCTGGACGCGCGTCTGGTGCAGTGACAACTCATCGGACGAGGACCAGTTCAGGCCCTTCTTGGGCCAGGAAGTGAGCCACAGTGGGGCTCCGGATCCGAACTCAGGAGCCGCAGCCCACTTTTTGCCGCGCTGTTCGGTGATATAGAACCACTACTGCTGCCACTCCTTGACGGAGTCATTGAAGGCACCCGTTGGCCATATAACCTTGGGCATCTTGCTCACCATGGCGCCGCCGTAGTCAGCGTGCTCGCCACTCACCACCTTGGGCTTCACATTGAAAATCTTCAACCATAGGCCGAAGTGAGGCGAAATTCGGAGAAAAGCCTCACACACGAGGATGAACGTCGAGATGTTGAGGAAAGAATTGGGAGACAGATCATGAAAGTCAATCCCGTAGTAATACATAATACCGCGAACGAATGGGTGGAGGGGAAACCCGAGCCCACGGACAAAATGAGGAAGAAACACGACCCTCTCGTGGGACTCCGGAGTAAGGATGATCTATCCCGCCGGAGGAAGACGGTGACCGATCTTCTTGGCCAGGTACCCGTCCTCTCGGAGCCTCTTGATATCCTTCTCCTGGACGGTAGAGGCCATCCATTTGCCTCCTGCTCCAGATCCGGATATCTTCGGAGAACCTCTCTTCGGTGGAGAAAAAGAGTGCTTGGGCGCTAGGGCTCGAGCAGAGGGGAATGGACTAGCAGGGGAAAAGGCGTGGGTAGAAAAGGAGAGATCTTATCTCTTTATAGGGGCGGTAAAGCTTTTTGTGCCTCCACACTTACCTAGTGGAACCCGCTTGTTCTCCACTCGCTGTTATTAGCGGTGCGTTTGGGTTACCCGTAACCGTATTGATGAGAATCCCGCAATAAGGGGACACGATCTCTCCCTCGGAAAGACGTATAGAGGAAACCGCCTTGCGATATGCGCTGAGGCTGGTTATGGATAAATGGTTCGAATAATGACTCGACCATAGTATCATGTCGCTCTGTCTATAGTTGTCAGCAGGTTATATTCTGTTAAATATCATCCTCTCTACAGTGGTATGTGAAGATCATCTTCATTAGTGCAGAACCGGGCAATAGCACCGGTTCGTAAGGCTCTTTAGTGCCGGTTCCATAACCGGCACTAAAGTGTGGGCACTAAAGGCCCCCCCCTTTAGTACCGGTTCGGCACGAACCGCCACTAAAGGCCCACCACGTGGCGTGAGCTCGCGCCGTGGTATGGGGAACCTTTAGTACCGGTTGGTGTTACCAACCGGTACTAAAGGTATTTGTTTTTTGAATTTTTTTTGAAAATTTTGTAAAAAATATTTGATTTTTTTATTTTCAATTTTTTGAATTATTTTAACCTTTGATCTCTAATCACCCCTCACCACTGCTCAATATAATATCTAATATCTAATCACCCCTCATCATTCCAAATCATCTAACTTCCCGGACAGTCACCCATCCTCTCACTACTCTAGCCTGAGCACGCTTAACTTTCAGGTTCTATTCTCCCTGGTTTCCAAGTCTGCAATTGTTGTTTTCCTGACAAACTAGATCATCGAAGGCGCGCGTTGCGGCGCCAGTCCACTTTTACAATAGCTTGACAGAATTTATGTAATATATTATTATACAAAACACAAAAGCTAAATTAGCATAAATAGCAAAAGAGCCCGTGCGCTGCAACGGGAGAGAAAACATAACACACACTCTTAACCCAACAACCATCACTCAAGAGGACGAGACTTGCATGCTCCCTCCGCGTGCGCCCATCCGTGCACCCGCATACGTGGCTTCATTTGATTGTACAAAATAAGGCCCGGCCCCACCCCCTTAAAATCAGTGGAGAGATGATTAGATTAGAAAGGAAAAAGGAAAAAGAACAGCCGTAGGATGAAGTGGGAGCACGAATGGGAGCATAGGGAGGGAGCAGGCAAGCCGGATCCCACTCAAGACCACAACAGGTCCATCTTCTTTATTTTTGTGAGGCATCATATTTGTGTTGCCGCTTATCCTCCTTCTCACCCTCGCCGGCGATGGCCTCGGTGTTCACACAAAACAAAAAAACGTGTTTGAATATGTTTAATCCTAAGGTGTCTCTCTCTCCTCCCTCCCTCTCTCTCTCTCTCTCTCTCGCTTTCTCTCACTCTCGCGATGAGAAATCTGTTGTTTTCCCCTGCGACATTTTTCAGAGGTATGCATGTGTAGTTATCGATGGTTTCTTTTCTCTATATTGTTATAGTGGGGTGTTTATTTGTAATCCGGGTCGCCGCCGATACGAAAGGAAAACAGATCTTACACTATAAATTATAATTTGCTCCCAAAACAATATTTTAAAAATATTTAACAAGTAAAATTAACATCATATTTAGACTCCACATATTTTTCTAATAAAATTTCATATATAATATGTTAAAATAGAAGTTACGGTTTAAAAGATACGGATAATTTAGAAAATTATTTGTTTGACTTAAATATATTCTAAAGTAATATTTAAAAATACTTAACAGGTGAAAATAATCTCATATTCATATTCTACAAATTTTTCTAATCAAATTTCATATATAACATGTTCAAATCGAAGTTACGGTTTAAAAGATATGAATGTTAAAAAAAACATTGTTTGACTTAAATATGATCCGCAGATGAATTACCTAAAACATCAGGGGGGTTTTCGAAAAATATAAAATTACGGTTCGGGTGTGACTTAAATCCGGACTGCGAGTTGATTTCAACAAAACACAGGAACTTTTGTGTAAAATATGAAAAAAAAAGCGATTCATTTTAACTTAAAACAAGACTGCGGGTTGAATTCTCTGAAAAATGCCGTGACGGACGAAAGAAACCCAATTTGCTTTATTATTAGGTAAAGAATTGGCCCATATATTGCTAAGTCGTCAAAGGGAAAAAATTTAATCGGTTTATTGTGAAGCAATGCAAAAGGGAATACATGGGAGGTGGCTGCATTGATTTTCTTTCCGCGTCTTCCACAAATGTAATCCGGTGATGAAACTTTGCAAGCAATCAAAACATTTATCAATGATTGGCACAAATAAAAAAGGATTTTCTGATAATCTTTCCTTTTTTTACCGCTCACACGAGCTCAGGGTCAGAAGAGCACTTTTGGGAATACATGGTGATGGGTGAATGCTAGAGGTATATGATAAGATGTGATCAAGTTTAAAGTTTGCTTAAAGTTCAACGTTCTTGACGTTTTTTAGATGACAGATCACAGAAATCAACACATGATTAATAAAAGAAAAAGAGATAATCTGATACTTGAACTAAGTCTTGCTAGAGCATTGTGATAGTACATACATGTTTGAAAATGAGAGAAAGATCATATAGGTTAGAGACATATTGGGGAAGAAAAGCAAATGAAAATACAACCAAAATTGCTAATGGAAACAGTTTGTATTTCTAAGTGGAGGTACAATTTTCCTTTCAGGAAGATAAATACATGTTCGTGATATGGAAACTACAGTATCTTTTAGACGAAAGTGGCAAACACTCACTTCTCTGCTAGGAGCACTATGAAGGGTAAGGATGTAGCACTCTAGCATTGGCACCCATCAAAGATCAATCCACCTATTCAATAAAGAAAATCAATCACGTCCCTTCCGAATGACCTGCGATGAAGGCAACATTATGAATTGATGTAATCCGGTTTGGCACCATGGAACGAAAGAATCATACATTCACCAAGAAAATGGGGGATTCAGTTGCTTTCTCTGATGCCTACATGGACTGAAAGTTTGGAACTTTTCCAATGACCTAATTACAATTTTCTAGCTAAATTGCTAATATAAATAAGCAAAGAATGAGACCAAACTCTAGCTCCCTCTTTCTGATGGCAATCAGAAAACCTACACACACAAAAAAATCCTCACAGAACAAATTACATAATCACACTAAACTGAGATGGGACTCATGGATGCAGGAGCCCCGTCGGGGTATTCACCGCCGCGTGGCATCAACGTGTCGAGTAAGTTGTACCATCACATGATGCATCATTGAGAAGTTCTTCGGAGCTACAACTATTGATGGTGTTACTGCAGTTGCTTTCCATATTCGAAAAGGTGGCTTGCTGTTCAACCAAGAAAGTATGGTCAAAAGGGAATTTAAGCAAGAGCATAGTCATTATTTACATTGTTGACTGTAGGATTTGGACTATATTCAGCCCCTCGAGACTCTTAGTAGTGGGAGCAGGAGGAATAAGCCGCTCATTAGCTAGCAAAATTTGTTCCTGTGTTTCTCTTTCGAAACTGGATTTGATAAAACATATAGAAATTCGTATCAACATAAATCTGTCTGCAGGTAGTAGTGACAGCCCAAAGGTGTTAGTACTGAGCTTAATCGACTGAATTATTTCAATGTAAAAATAAAAGTGGCTAGATTTGAAAAAAATGATATTATATCAGTAAATCATGCTCAAGATACATTAATTGGAGGCGACGGTTGCGGTATATATGATAGGGAAGAAGGTCAAAACTTGAAGGTGCAAACAATAAGATTGCTAAGATAAGTTACTGAAAAACATTTCATAGAACCAGTAAGGTTCATGTATCATTATTTGTGTTATGCAACATAAAAATTTTCTGCATTCTTCAGGTAACCATCATAATAATTTCATGTATTTGATCAAGGGCCAACTTCGTCATGGCTACAAAATTTACATCCATGTAGTATCCTGTGAGGATTGATGCAAAGCGGAAAAGGCATACTTTGTCAATTCACCTGGCAAACCGAATCAGATCATAGGAAGAGATTCAGAGTAGGTTACCTTTTCAAGTATGATGTGGTACACTGCGATTTCTGCTCCACTGCAACTGTACATTCCTCCAACGGCGTCTAATTAATCTTCTGAATGGTTGCGATTCAAACTGGACGCATATGGAACAGAACAGATGTTAGAGAGGATCCTCCGTCCCATAATATAAGAGCGTTTTTTACACAACACTAGTCTCAAAAACGCTCTTATATTATGGGACGGAGGTAGTACTTTACAGTTACCTTGATGTCGGATGAAGATGAGAGACAGGTCGTAGGGAGCACGACACGAACTGCAATCTATCTATCCATAAGCTGCAGGTTGCAACGCCACTGCCTAGAGTGAGGACAAGGAGTACGGCCGCTGTGGCGGACAACGTCACTGGTGAGCTGCGAGAGAGAAGCAGATGTTGCCGTTCTCACCCAACACCACCACACGCACGCATCCCGCCTCCTCCTCGCCTCCCCCGGTACCAGACTCTTCGCCGCGCCATGCAGCTTGCCTCCCATCCGCCACCACTGTTAGGGTTCGCCAGGAATTCTGCGATGGATATCACGGATGAGCTCCTCACGCGGAAGCCACCGCCGTCGCCTCACGCTGAATGTCGTGAAGGCCACCGACCGTCGCCATCGCCCCCTCCTCGGCTCCGCAGAGCAAATCTCGATCTGGACGCCATACGGCGCCGACGCCCACGCTGCTTGGCTAACTGAGGCGTCGCTGGGGAAGTGCTAACCACGCTGAACGGCCATATAGTCTCTTTACCAGCCCAACACTAGCCCAGTTAACCACAGATCTTCAAAAAGGCTACCGGAATAGCAGCCTATTAGGACATCCGGGCCGTGTTGCAATTAAGTCGTACTGGACGTGTGATGTAGGCTCATCTAACGGCCAAAAATCACCAGATCGTGAATTGGACGGCCAGCAACGCACGAGCGTGAGAGGGCTCAGAAGTGGTTCAGTTATAATGTCCTTAATGTAAGCTGTCAATCCTATTAACCCTCAGCAGTTTAGTTTGAGCATTAGGTCACACGTTTCACCGTTTGAGTTTGGAACTATTATTCTAAAAAACATTTAGTAAGACTAATATTTCTTGAATAAGTTTGACCACAGTTTGACATTAGTTTGACCACAGTTTGACCATAGTTTGACCAGATTTGACCAAAATTCAAAAAATGAAAATAATTATTTAGTAACACTAATATTCTTTAATAATTATGTAGCAACATTAATACTTCTTAAATAAGTAGTTTGACCATAGTTTGACCAGATTTAACCAAAATTAAAAAAACTGAAATTATGTAGCAACATTAATACTTCTTGAATAAGTAACACTAATATTATTGCGTAATTATTTAGTAACACTCTATATTTCTTGAATCACTTGTTTGACCGGTTTGACAAGATTTAACCAAAATTTTAAAAAACATAAATTAGAGCATATCGTTTTCTCCTTTTACAATTTTGTCATTTCAAAAATTGTCCTAAACCCTAAACCCGGGACTTAAACCGTCAAAAACTCTATGCTAAATAGTAAAAACTAAGGGTTTACACCATAAAACCTAACCCGAAACTCTGAAATCTAAACCCTAGCACTAAAGGCACAAAACGTCTAAAAAACGTCCAAAAACTCTATTTTCCCTTTGGAATTTTGAGATTTTAAAAAATTGTCGAAATGGAAAACTTGTGTACTATGGGTTTCAGCGGATCAATCCTTTTGTTCCGCAAATTTTGATATATTATATGTATTTTTCTGAATTGGGATGATTTAGTTATGATTTTTCCAAGTTTGAAAATTGCCATATAGTCCCGGTTTGTGTCTACAACCGGGACTATAGGTTAGACCCCTTTAGTGCCGGTTCGTGGCACGAACCAGTACTAAAGGTTGGCCGTTTAGTACCAGTTTGTGCCACAAACCGGGACTAAAGGGGCTCGTGGGGCCCCGGCCTGACGCCAGCCTGCCACCAACCCTTTAATACCGGTTCGTGGCACGAACCAGTACTAAAGGTTCAACACGAACCGACACTAATGCATAGCCGTTCGAACCGGTACTAATGGTACCATTAGTACCGGGCCAAAATCGAACCGGGACTAATGTGTCTCACATTTGACCCTTTTTCTACTAGTGCTTGCAGATCCGGACACGGTCTAATTGTTTGATAAATACTTTGGAGTATTCGGAGATGGAACCCGCCTTGCAATGCCGAAGACAAAACTGCGCGCCGGACTCATCGTCATTGAAGCCTGGTTGAGGGGCTACTGAGGGAGTCCTGGATTAGGCGGTATCCGGATAGCCGGAATGTATACTTTGTCCGGACTGTTGGAGCGTGAAGATACAAGACTCAAGACTCCGTCCCGTGTCCGGATGGGACTCTCCTTTGCATGGAAGGCAAGCTTGGCGACCCGGATATTATATTTCCTCCCTTGTAACCGACTCCATGTAAACCCTAGCCCTCTCCGGTGACTATATAAACCGGAGAGTTTGGTCCTTGGAGGGACGATCACAATCATAATCATCATAGGCTAGCTTCTAGGGTTTAGCCTCTATGATCTCGTGGTAGATCAACTCTTGTATTACTCATATCATCAATATCAATCAAGCAGGAAGTAGGGTTTTACCTCCCTCGAGAGGGCCCGAACCTGGGTAAACATTGTGTTCCTTGCCTCCTATTACCATTAGTCTAAGACGCACAGATCGGGACCACCTACCCGAGATCCGCCGGTTTTGACACTGACACCGGGTGCTTTCCATCGCGCAGTACTTCTGTACTATGGACGCCAAGTTGGCAAACTGTGCTATGTCACGGCGACTTACACTACAAAAAAAGACACATCCGTGACATTTTGGGCCGAACGAATTTTTTTCCTGTCATACATATGACACTTCTATGATGATAATTGTGACAAAACCCGGTATCATCATAGATGTGGTGGGCTCCTACTTCTATGACAAAAAATCATGACAGAAAATGGGCTTTTCGTCCTGGGCGGGCCGGCGACACAGCTGCATGACAATCTTTGGGCCGTCCATGATGGAAAAAACCGTGGTAGAAGCAAGGGGAAGGAAAATTTCGGGGAGTTGCCGGTTACGGTCGGAGGTCGGGGGCCGAGCGATGCGCATTTCTCTCGTACAGGTACGCGCGTGTGTGCGAGGCGTTGGCTCTAACTAAACCCGAGCGAGGCGTTGGGCTCTAACTGAATCCGAGCGATTGCATTGCAGGCTACGTGTTACTGAACCCGAGCGATCGATCGATGGCTGTTAACTGAAACCGATGGAGCAATTCCTTCGCTACTGCTGCTAACTGAAGCCGATCGATGCTGCCTCTGGGATG
>NC_057801.1:825545727-825585249 GCF_018294505.1 Triticum aestivum | reverse complement strand
GTGGCGTTGCCTCTGGATGAGTAGGACCCCGTGGTGTGGAGGGCTGGATGAACAGTAGACGGTGGAGGGGTGGCCGTGGGAGGGGTGGTTGAACAAGACTTCATGGTGTGGAGGGCTGGATGAACAGTAGACGGTGGAGGGGTGCTCGTGGAGGGGTGGTTGAACAGTAGCCGGTGGAGTAGCGTGCGGTGGAGGCTGGATGAACAGGAGCCCGTCACTACTAGGGAAAACCTTATACACAGAACTTTAGCAGTAGCGAGGGTCAAAAAAGCACGCTGGTGCTAAGTAGCAGTAGCGCGCCTGAGAAAACCGCGCTGCAGATAAAGTTCTAGCGGTAGCGCGTCTTGCTCTAAACACGTTACTACTAAAATTCCCACGGCTTAGCCGATAGGCTACACATAGTAGTAGCGACCTATAACGAACCGCGCTACCGCTACTTTATTTGTAGCAGCGTGTTTTTATCTAAACTCGCTATTGCTAAAGGATATAAAATTACATGGAAAGAAAATAGAAAGGTAATTGAAAAATGAAAGAAATAGAATAAGGGGAAAGGAAAAAAATAAAATGTGAAGAAAACTAAATGAAAAAGAGGAAAAAAAGAGAAAGGAGTAGCTGTAGCGTGTATCCCAGAACACGCTGTAACTAACGTAGCAGCAGCGTTCTTCCTGGAACGCGCTACTGCTACTTCTGACTTAACCACGGGGTTCGTCCTTCCCCATGGCCACTTCCCCCAAATCCAACTCTCCACTCTCGCCGCCGCCGTCGCCCATCGGCCGCCGCACGCTGTCCGCACACCCTCTACGCCGCCCCGACCCCAGATTCAACGCCGCCCCCGCCCCCGACCTCAACGCCGCCCCCGACCCCGACCTCGACGCCGCCATCCGCCGCGCGCCTGAGCCCAGACCCTGACCTCGACGCCGCCCTGCCCCTCCCTCGTCGCAGGCACCCGAGATGAGCACGCCTGCTCCTCCCTCTCCCCTACCTGTGCCTAGGGTTTCTTTATATTTTAGTTGCATCAAATTAGTTTGGGTTCATGTAAGAGTGGAAACAAATCGGATGCGGATGCGGCTCAAATGAGTTAGGGTTCATGTAAGGGTGGAAACGAATCAAATTTCTAAGATGAATCATAAAACGAGTAAAATTTGACCACTTATTTCACTTTATAGTTGGATAATTGGAATATCCGCTACCACTTTCCACCCCTATAGGTTCATCAAACTAGATGGTAATTAGGGCAGTAGTTCCTAGGTAGTAATTAGTTAGTAAGAACTAGGTACTAATTAGGTACTAGAATATTTTTATTTATAGTAAGTTTATTTTTAGTAAGAACTAGTTGAATTAATAGAACTAGTTAGTAAGACTTGTTGCTATTTTTTAGTTAAAGCAATTTTTCGCGCCTCAACGTGGACGATGCCTATCCCGCATGCTCGTCGTCGAGTCGGCGGAGGACGACACCTGCTTGACCACGTGGGCCATGTCCGTGACTAGGCTCCGCCGGGGTGGTACTGGGAGGCGCTACCTACCGGGGAGCGCAGGTTGGTTAGGAGCCAGCCTGTCGTTGACACGAACCTTCTTTGGTGGCGGTCGCGTGGGCCAGTGATGGTCCAGAGGCTCGAGGACTCCGCGGAGGTGGTGCGTCACCGTGTCAGTGAGGAGGACGCGCACGTCCATCGCTACTTGTTTGCGTTGGAGCACTGGTTCTCCAATACCAGGCAGGTTCTCCAGGGATCTCACTGGAGCTATGATCCCGTGATGGTTCCTTCGCTGTGGGTGTCCACCGCCCGTGCCGATCCCCGTCGTGTGCTAGGGTTTTAGTTGTATTAGTGATGTTATATGTATGACAATATTCGTGATGTATTAGTGATAATATTCGACGATGTACGGACTCATGAAATGATTTACTTTGGCTTATTGAATGCATGCTAATTTGAGTCCTATAAGATATTTTGAAATGTATATCTTGTGTTGCTCAATATCCAAGTGGCCGGTCATGTTTGCAGGTTACACCTCCGAGTGGCATATGTTTTGCCGGAGTGTTGATTCATTTCCGTTCCGGCAAATTTTAGGTGCTCGATATGTCCTATTTTAGCAAAGGTCATGCTGTATTTTTCCGTGAATTTTGGCATGACTTGTGCCAGAATATGTAGGAAATATCAAGTGCTCCGGATTTGTGTGTTAGGTATCCTGGTAGTTGTCTTCGGTCGATTTTCAATTAATGTTTTAACTGTGAACATAGGAAATGTCTGACGACGAAAAGGATTTCGGTATTTGCAAATACTGCAAAGACGAGCGCGGCCTGTGCGACGGAATCTTCCTAGATGATGATAGGCACTTCAGCATCAAGCTGGACGATAACTTCGAAGTGGATACAGTAAGTCACAACGACAAGTCTTTTTTCGTAATTAAGCATGACATTTGCTTCATTTGCTTCAATTTATAATTTAAGCATGACATTAAGCATGACAAGTATTTTTTTACTATTGTACTAGCGTATCCCCTGCCATGCAAGAGTTTTTGTATTGGATAAGATAGGTTTCAGTCGTACTATGGAGGAAAAGAAATTTTACATGAAGACCGAGCATGGTTATATTTTCAACGTAAAGTTATACAATTCAGACGACTACACCTATTTTGGATGCAAAACATAGCGAGCACTATGCAAGACTTATGCATTTGAGCCTGTTATGGTTATCACCTTTGATATTCGTCCGGAAGATGATATTGAAGGTAATACCGACATCTGGGTCGACGTGCAGACGCCTCCAGTTATACCATTATGTAAGTTTCTCAACCATATTTATGTCTTTGATATTGTTTATTCAAAAATAGTTGACAACTAATTTGTATTATCAGCTTTTTTCGGTGCAAGCAAACATGTCCAGCGCTTGATAGACAGGACCATATACTGTCCCGGGGATGAACTCAACTGCGAGGAGCTCAGTCATTATGTTTCATGGCTTGAGGATCTTGATACTGTCAAGACAAATTTTCTTCCTGCATTTAGAAATGTTAGTACTGAAAATGTGCGACCAATAGTGTTCGTAATGAACTATGGTCACATCTATTTAGGAAGGATGGTAATATTTTTACTATTTGTCCTCAGTGCATCTTTTCCATACATTATTTTTGAAGCTAAACTTCATTGCTAAGTATGTTACCATACGATGTTCTTCAACAGGGACTCCCGATGAATGTTGTGCCTTATGGGATCGAGACTAAAGGTACCATGAGTATTATCAGCTTAAGGCCATGATATCCTACAGATTACTTTAGTGCATTCAAGATTAGCGACGGATGCTTAATAGTGCAAGACTGGACCAAATATGTGATGGGGGAGCACAGAGAAGTACTAGGGGGCAGCAAACAGATGCGCTACCCACGATTAGGAGACAGGTTCATCTGCATGCTCCAACTTGATCAAGGAGAAGAGCTATACATGTTTTATGTTATTTTACCTAAGAGAGAGCAACAGGAGTGATTAGCTAGCTAGAAATGAGTTTGAGGATGATGATGTGCTACACTATTACTATGATGATAAAATAGCTAGTGTTGGTGGTAATGACTATGATGATTATTATTAGCTAGTGTTAGTGGTGATTAAATAAATACTGTTGGTGGTAATGACTATGATGATGATTAAATAGCTTGTGCTGGCGGATTAGATTCAAGTGGAGGCAAGATGTGGTGCACATAGAAAGTACTACTAGTCCAAACTAGATCAAGTTTGGATTAGTAGTATACTTTTGACATGCACCACATATTGCCTCCACTTGAACCTAATCCACCTTCATTTGACACACTGTTATGGACATAATGATGTAAACCTCATAACTGGTATTGTACCAATATTTGTATGATGGTGCATAAATACACTAAAAATAAAAAAATAAAAAAAGAATACTAGTAGCGATGGAGAGAAAACACACTGCCAGTAGTTACATTAGCAGTAGCGTGGGAGAGAACAAACGCTGCAGCTATTTGTCCTTGCAGTAGCGCGTGCGGGCACGCGTTACCGCTAAGCAATAGCTGTAGCACCTTATTAGCAGCGCGCCTAACCGCGCTACTAGTGAGGACAAAACCAGCGCTACTGCTAGAGTTTTCCCTAGTAGTGCGTGGAGGCTGGAGGAGGTCGACGGTAGCCCGTGGAGGCTGGAGGAGGTCGACGGTGGGGATGAACAGTATCCCGTGGAGTCCCGTTTTGCGGTACACCACACCCCTCCCGATGAACAGGACCCCTGTTTCGACCGTAGGAGGTCCATTTCGTCCGTTTTGCGGTACGCCACACCCCTCCCGATCAACAGGACCCGTGTTTCGACCGTAAGAGGTCAGTTTCCTCCGTTTTGCGGTACGCCACACCCCTCCCAATCAACAGGACCCCTGTTTCGATCGTAGGAGGTCCGTTTCCTCCGTTTTGCGGTACGCCACACCCCTCCCGATCAACAGGACCCCGTTCCGAACGTAGGAGGTCCGTTTCCTCTGTTGTGCGATATGCCAGGCCTCGTTTCCATCGCTGTTCCGTCCAAGCCCTCCCGATGAACAGGACCACACATTCCGTTCTGACCTAGCCGGTTGGCTCCCATGAACACGGCGACGATGTTGTTTCTCTGTTCCGACCCAGCCATGTACATATGCGCGATAGGCGTTCGAGACCATGCCCGTATGTACGTACATGGCCGTATTTTCTTTCTTGCACAATCGCCGATGTACGTACGTGTACATGCTACATGCGCGCCTCTACTACGACACGTGCGCGCCTCTACATCCACCAGTATATATGTACGTACACGTTCGCGACCAGAATGACAACGCTACGTATGCTTCGACCAGGTGGGTCCCGACTGTCAGGCACTTCCTTGCGTGCGAAGATGTAGCTGGTGCGTCCCAGCAGTCAGGGGGGCGAATCGTTTTTTTGCCCGGACGCACTTCCTTGCGTGCAAAGATGTAGCTGGTGGGTCCCAGCAGTCAGGCGGAAAGGTTTTTTTCACGAAATACGGTGGCCCATCTGGTGGGTCCCCGCTGTCAGGTGGAGGAATAATTATTTTGCACGTAATAAGGAGGCACTTCCTTGCTGCGGCCGTGGACCCAGCTGTCAGCCTCTCCACGTATAGTCCACGTCCGATGGACGCCGTTCCTTGACCACGTTGACCACGCCGCGCCAAGGGCACCAGGACGGTGGACAACGGGGAGGACTAGGAAGGGGACAACGTGGAGCCGGGGAAGACGCGGCAGTGGATGCCCACGGGTAGAGGAGTACGAGGGTTCACTGGTTCGCTGCGGTGTGAGGCTGCCGTTGCCGCAGAATAATAGGGGGTGTGGGTGAGTAGAGGGATGGCCTGGCCAGCGGTGGGAGTAGTAGGGGGCGGTGACGCCTCTGCCGCATCGCTGGGGTTATTGTAAAGAATGATAAAAGTGTCCCCCTCAGGACATGTCAACTGAAGCATGGATGGACAAGAGCATAGCAGTAACTTACCGAACTTGCAGAATTGGATTATTAATACCCACGGTCCTCGGCGGAGCCCGGCCATGATTTGTCGGACTTAAAGAGCACCTTCCAGATATCCTTGTGGGAGGAATCATAGAACTCCCGGAGGGTCTGGTGCTCGGTTGGGTCGTATTCCCACAAATTACAGGGTCGACGCTGGCAAGGGAGAACCAGACGAACTAACATCACCTGGACTTTGTCGACAAGTTTGAAGTCCTTGTCGACCACACTCTGGACGCACGTCTGGTGCAGTGACAACTCATCGGACGAGGACCAGTCCAAGCCCTTCTTGGTCCAGGAAGTGAGCCGCAGTGGGGCTCCGGATCTGAACTCAGGAGCCGCAGCCCACTTTTTGCCGCACGGTTCGGTGATATAGAACCACTGTTGCTGCCACTCCTTGACGGAGTCATTGAAGACGCCCGTTGGCCATATAACCTTGGGCATCTTTCTCACCATGGCGCCGCCGCAGTCAGCGTGCTCGCCACTCACCACCTTGGGCTTCACATTGAAAATCTTCAGCCATAGGCCGAAGTGAGGCGAAATTTGGAGAAAAGCCTCACACACGAGGATGAACGTCGAGATGTTGAGGAAAGAATTGGGAGACAGATCATGAAAGTCAATCCCGTAGTAATACATAATACCGCGAACGAATGGGTGGAGGGGAAACCCGAGCCCGCGGACAAAATGAGGAAGAAACACGACCCTCTCGTGGGACTCCGGAGTAAGGACGATCTATCCCGCCGGAGGAAGACGGTGGAAGATCTTCTTGGCCAGGTACCCGGCCTCTCGGAGCCTCTTGATATCCTTCTCCCGGACGGTAGAGGCCATCCATTTGCCTCCTGCTCCAGATCCGGATATCTTCAAAGAACCTCTCTTCGGTGGAGAAAAAGAGTGCTTGGGCGCTAGGGCTCGAGCAGAGGGGAATGGACTAGCAGGGGAAAAGGCGTGGGTAGAGAAGGAGAGATCTTATCTCTTTATAGGGGCGGTAAAGCTTTTTGTCCCTCCACACTTGCCTAGTGGAACCCTCTTGTTCTCCACTCGCCGTAATTAGCGGTGCGTTTGGGTTACCCGTAACCATATTGATGAGAATCCCGCAATAAGGGGACACGATCTCTGCCTCGGAAAGACGTGCAGAGGAAACTACCTCGCGATATGTGCTGAGGCTGGTTATGGATAAACGGTTCGAATAATGACTCGACCGTAGTATCATGTCGCTGTGTCTAAAGTTGTCAGCAGGTTATATTCTGTTAAATATCATCCTCTCTACAGTGGTATGTGAAGATCATCTTGCAGATCCGGACACGGTCTAAGTGTTCGATAAATACTTTGGAGTATTCGGAGATGGAACTCGCCTTGCAATGCCGAAGACAAAACTGCGCGCCGGACTCATCATCATTGAAGCCTGGTTGAGGGGCTACTGAGGGAGTCCGTGATTAGGGGGTATCCGGACAGCCGGACTGTATACTTTGTCCGGATTGTTGGAGCGTGAAGATACAAGGCTTAAGACTCCGTCCCGTGTCCGGATGGGACTCTCCTTTGCCTGGAAGCCAAGCTTGGCGACCCGGATATTATATTTCCTCCCTTGTAACCGACTCCATGTAAAACCTAGCCCTCTCCGGTGACTATATAAACCGGAGAGTTTGGTCCTTGGAGGGACGATCACAATCATAATCATCATAGGCTAGCTTCTAGGGTTTAGCCTCTATGATCTCGTGGTAGATCAATTCTTGTACTACTCATATCATCAATATCAATCAAGCAGGAAGTAGGGTTTTACCTCCCTCGAGAGGGCCCGAACCTGGGTAAACATTGTGTTCCTTGCCTCCTGTTACCATTAGCCTAAGACGCACAGATCGGGACCACCTACCCGAGATCCACCGGTTTTGACACCGACACCAGGCGCTTTCCATCGCGCAGTACTTCTGTACTATGGACGCCAAGTTGGCAAACTGTGCTATGTCACGGCGACTTACACTACAAAAAAAGACACATCCGTGACATTTTGGGCCGAACGAATTTTTTTTCTGTCATACATATGACACTTCTATGATGATAATTGTGACAAAACCCGGTATCATCATAGATGTGGTGGGCTCCTACTTCTATGACAAAAAATCATGACAGAAAATGGGCTTTTCTTCCTGGGCGGGCCGGCGACGCAGCTGCATGACAATCTTTGGGCCGTCCATGACGGAAAAAACCGTGGTAGAAGCAAGGGGGAGGAAAATTTTGGGGAGTTGCCGGTTACGGTCGGAGGTCGGGGGCCGAGCGATGCACATTTCTCTCGTACAGGTACGCGCGTGTGTGCGAGGCGTTGGCTCTAACAGAACCCGAGCGAGGCGTTGGGCTCTAACTGAACCCGAGCGATTGCATTGCAGGCTACGTGTTACTGAACCCGAGCGATCGATCGATGGCTGTTAACTGAACCCGATGGAGCAATTCCTTCGCTACTGCTGCTAACTAAAGCCGATCGATGCTGCCTCTGGGATGAACAGTCAGCGTTGCAGGGGGGGTTGGATGAACAGTGAGCGGTGGTGTTGTCTCTGGATGAATAGGACCCCGTGGTGTGTAGGGCTGGATGAACAGTAGACGATGGAGGGGTGGCCGTGGAGGGGTGGTTGAACAGGACTTCATGGTGTGGAGGGCTGGATGAACAGTAGACGGTGGAGGGGTGCTCGTGGAGGGGTGGTTGAACAGTAGCCGGTGGAGTAGCGTGCGGTGGAGGCTGGATGAACAGGAGCCCGTCACTACTAGGGAAAACCTTATACACAGAACTTTAGCAGTAGCGAGGGTCAAAAAAGCACGCTGGTGCTAAGTAGCAGTAGCGCACCTGAGAAAACCGTGCTGCAGATAAAGTTCTAGCGGTAGCGCGTCTTGCTCTAAACACGTTACTACTAAAATTCCCACGGCTTAGCCGATAGGCTACACATAGTAGTAGCGACCTATAACGAACCGCGCTACCGCTACTTTATTTGTAACAGCGTGTTTTTATCTAAACTCGCTATTGCTAAAGGATATAAAATTACATGGAAAGAAAATAGAAAGGTAATTGAAAATGAAAGAAATAGAATAAGGGGAAAGGAAAAAAATAAAATGTGAAGAAAACTAAATGAAAGAGAGGAAAAAAAGAGAAAGGAGTAGCTGTAGCGTGTATCCCAGAACACGCTGTAACTAACATAGCAGCAGCGTTCTTCCTGGAACGCGCTACTGCTACTTCTGACTTAACCACGGGATTCGTCCTTCCCCATGGCCACTTCCCCCAAATCCAACTCTCCACTCTCGCTGCCGTCGTCGCCCATCGGCCGCCGCACGCTGTCCGCTCACCCTCTACGCCGCCCCGACCCCAGATTCAACGCCGCCCCCGCCCCCGACCTCAACGCCGCCCCCGACCCCGACCTCGACGCCGCCATCCGCCGCGCGCCCGAGCCCTGACCCTGACCTCGACGCCGCCCTGCCCCTCCCTCGTCGGAGGCACCCGAGATGAGCACGCCTGCTCCTCCCTCTCCCCTACCTGTGCCTAGGGTTTCTTTATATTTTAGTTGCATCAAATTAGTTTGGGTTCATGTAAGAGTGGAAACAAATCGGATGCGGATGCGGCTCAAATGAGTTAGGGTTCATGTAAGGGTGGAAACGAATCAAATTTCTAAGATGAATCATAAAACGAGTAAAATTTGACCACTTATTTCACTTTATAGTTGGATAATTGGAATATCCGCTACCACTTTCCACTCCTATAGGTTCATCAAATTAGATGGTAATTAGGGCAGTAGTTCCTAGGTAGTAATTAGTTAGTAAGAACTAGGTACTAATTAGGTACTAGAATATTTTTATTTATAGTAAGTTTATTTTTAGTAAGAACTAGTTGAATTAATAGAACTAGTTAGTAAGACTTGTTGCTATTTTTAGTTAAAGCAATTTTTCCCGCCTCGACGTGGACGATGCCTATCCCGCATCCTCGTCGTCGAGTCGGCGGAGGACGACACCTGCTTGACCACGTGGGCCATGTCCGTGACTAGGCTCCGCCGGGGTGGTACTGGGACGCGCTACCTACCGGGGAGCGCAGGTTGGTGAGGAGCCAGCCTGTCGTTGACACGAACCTTCTTTGGTGGCGGTCGCGTGGGCCAGTGATGGTCCAGAGGCTCGAGGACTCCGCGGAGGTGGTGCGTCACCGTGTCAGTGAGGAGGACGCGCACGTCCATCGCTACTTGTTTGCGTTGGAGCACTGGTTCTCCAATACCAGGCAGGTTCTCCAGGGATCTCACTGGAGCTATGATCCCGTGATGGTTCCTTCGCTGTGGGTGTCCACCGCCCGTGCCGATACCCGTCGTGTGCTAGGGTTTTAGTTGTATTAGTGATGTTATATGTATGACAATATTTGTGATGTATTAGTGATAATATTCGACGATGTACGGACTCATGAAATGATTTACTTTGGCTTATTGAATGCATGCTAATTTGAGTCCTATAAGATATTTTGAAATGTATATCTTGTGTTGCTCAATATCCAAGTGGCCGGTCATGTTTGCAGGTTACACCTCCGAGTGGCCTATGTTTTGCCGGAGTGTTGATTCATTTCCGTTCCGGCAAATTTTAGGTGCTCGATATGTCCTATTTTAGCAAAGGTCATGCCGTATTTTTCCGTGAATTTTGGCATGACTTGTGCCAGAATATGTAGGAAATATCGAGTGCTCCGGATTTGTGTGTTGGGTATCCTGGTAGTTGTCTTCGGTCGATTTTCAATTAATGTTTTATCTGTGAACATAGGAAATGTCTGACGACGAAAAGGATTTCGGTATTTGCAAATACTGCAAAGACGAGCGCGGCCTGTGCGACGGAATATTCCTAGATGATGATAGGCACTTCAGCATCAAGCTGGACGAGAACTTCGAAGTGGATACAGTAAGTCACAACGACAAGTCTTTTTTCGTAATTAAGCATGACATTTGCTTCATTTGCTTCAATTTATAATTTAAGCATGACATTAAGCATGACAAGTCTTTTTTTACTATTCTACTAGCGTATCCCCTGCCATGCAAGAGTTTTTCTATTGGATAAGATAGGTTTCAGTCATACTATGGAGGAAAAGAAATTTTACATGAAGACCGAGCATGGTTATATTTTCAACGTAAAGTTATACAATTCACACGACTACACCTATTTTGGATGCAAAACATAGCGAGCACTATGCAAGACTTATGCATTTGAGCCTGTTATGGTTATCACCTTTGATATTCGTCCGGAAGATGATATTGAAGGTAATACCGACATCTGGGTCGACGTGCAGACGCCTCCAGTTATACCATTATGTAAGTTTCTCAACCATATTTATGTCTTTGATATTGTTTATTCAAAAATAGTTGGCAACTTATTTGTATTATCAGCTTTTTTCGGTGCAAGCAAACATGTCCAGCGCTTGATAGACAGGACCATATACTGTCCCGGGGATGAACTCAACTGCGATGAGCTCAGTCATTATGTTTCATGGCTTGAGGATCTTGATACTGTCAAGACAAATTTTCTTCCTGCATTTAGAAATGTTAGTACTGAAAATGTGCGACCAATAGTGTTCGTAATGAACTATGGTCACATCTATTTAGGAAGGATGGTAATATTTTTACTATTTGTCCTCAGTGCATCTTTTCCATACATTATTTTTGAAGCTAAACTTCATTGCTAAGTATGTTACCATACGATGTTCTTCAACAGGGACTCCCGATGAATGTTGTGCCTTATGGGATCGAGACTAAAGGTACCATGAGTATTATCAGCTTACGACCATGATATCCTACAGATTACTTTAGTGCATTCAAGATTAGCGACGGATGCTTAATAGTGCAAGACTGGACCAAATATGTGATGGGGGAGCACAGAGAAGTACTAGGGGGCAGCAAACAGATGCGCTACCCACGATTAGGAGATAGGTTCATCTGCATGCTCCAACTTGATCAAGGAGAAGAGCTATACATGTTTTATGTTATTTTACCTAAGAGAGAGCAACAGGAGTGATTAGCTAGCTAGAAATGAGTTTGAGGATGATGATGTGCTACACTATTACTATGATGATAAAATAGCTAGTGTTGGTGGTAATGACTATGATGATTATTATTAGCTAGTGTTAGTGGTGATTAAATAAATACTGTTGGTGGTAATGACTATGATGATGATTAAATAGCTTGTGCTGGCGGATTAGATTCAAGTGGAGGCAAGATGTGGTGCACATAGAAAGTACTACTAGTCCAAACTAGATCAAGTTTGGATTAGTAGTATACTTTTGACATGCACCACATATTGCCTCCACTTGAACCTAATCCACCTTCATTTGACACACTGTTATGGACATAATGATGCAAACCTCATAACTGGTATTGTACCAATATTTGTATGATGGTGCATAAATACACTAAAAATAAAAAATAAAAAAAGAATACTAGTAGCGATGGAGAGAAAACACGCTGCCAGTAGTTACATTAGCAGTAGCGTGGGAGAGAACAAACGCTGCAGCTATTTGTCCTTGCAGTAGCGCGTGCGGGCACGCGTTACCGCTAAGCAATAGCTGTAGCGCCTTATTAGTAGCGCGCCTAACCGCGCTACTAGTTAGCACAAAACCAGCGCTACTGCTAGAGTTTTCCCTAGTAGTGCGTGGAGGTTGGAGGAGGTCGACGGTAGCCCGTGGAGGCTGGAGGAGGTCGACGGTGGGGATGAACAGTATCCCGTGGAGTCCCGTTTTGCGGTACACCACACCCGTCCCGATGAATAGGACCCCTGTTTCGACCGTAGGAGGTCCATTTCGTCCGTTTTGCGGTACGCCACACCCCTCCCGATCAACAGGACCCGTGTTTCGACCGTAAGAGGTCAGTTTCCTCCGTTTTGCGGTACGCCACACCCCTCCCAATCAACAGGACCCCTGTTTCGATCGTAGGAGGTCCGTTTCCTCCATTTTGCGGTACGCCACACCCCTCCCGATCAACAGGACCTCGTTCCGAACGTAGGAGGTCCGTTTCCTCTGTTGTGCGATATGCCAGGCCTCGTTTCCATCGCCTGTTCCGTCCAAGCCCTCCCGATGAACACGACCACACATTCCGTTCCGACCCAGCCGGTTGGCTCCCATGAACACGGCGACAATGCTGTTTCTCTGTTCCGACCTAGCCATGTACATATGCGCGATAGGCGTTCGAGAACATGCCCGTATGTACGTACATGGCCGTATTTTCTTTCTTGCACAATCCCCGCTGTACGTACGTGTACATGCTACATGCGCGCCTCTACTACGACACGTGCGCGCCTCTACATCCACCAGTATATATGTACGTACACGTTTGCGACCAGAATGACAACGCTACGTATGCTTCGACCAGGTGGGTCCCGACTGTCAGGCACTTCCTTGCGTGCGAAGATGTAGCTGGTGCGTCCCAGCAGTCAGGGGGGCGAATCGTTTTTTTGCCCGGACGCACTTCCTTGTGTGCAAAGATGTAGCTGGTGGGTCCCAGCAGTCAGGCGGAAAGGGTTTTTTCACAAAATACGGTGGTCCGTCCGGTGGGTCCCCGCTGTCAGGTGGAGGAATAATTATTTTGCACGTAATAAGGAGGCACTTCCTTGCTGCGGCCGTGGACCCAGCTGTCAGCCTCTCCACGTATAGTCCACGTCCGATGGACGCCGTTCCTTGACCACGTTGACCACGCCGCGCCAAGAGCACCAGGACGATGGACAACGGGGAGGACTAGGAAGGGGACGACGTGGAGCCGGAGAAGACGCGGCAGTGGATGCCCACGGGTAGAGGAGTACGAGGGTTCACTGGTTCGCTGCGGTGTGAGGCTGCCGTTGCCGCAGAATAACAGGGGGTGTGGGTGAGTAGAGGGATGGCCTGGCCATCGGTGGGAGTAGTAGGGGGCGGTGACGCCTCTGCCGCATCGCTGGGGTTATTGTAAAGAATGATAAAAGTGTCCCCCTCAGAACATGTCAACTGAAGCATGGATGGACAAGAGCATAGCAGTAACTTACCGATCTTGCAGAATTGGATAATTAATACCCACGGTCCTCGGCGGAGCCCGGCCATGATTTGCCGGACTTAAAGAGCACCTTCCAGATATCCTTGTGGGAGGAATCATAGAGCTCCCGGAGGGTCTGGTGCTCGGTTGGGTCGTATTCCCACAAATTACAGGCTCGATGCTGGCAAGGGAGAACCAGACGAACTAACATCACCTGGACTTTGTCGACAAGTTTGGCGTCCTTGTCGACCACACTCTGGACGCACGTCTGGTGCAGTGACAACTCATCGGACGAGGACCAGTCCAAGCCCTTCTTGGTCCAGGAAGTGAGCCGCAGTGGGGGATCCGGATCTGAACTCAGGAGCCGCAGCCCACTTTTTGCCGCGCGGTTCGGTGATATAGAACCACTGTTGCTGCCACTCCTTGATGGAGTCATTGAAGACGCCCGTTGGCCATATAACCTTGGGCATCTTTCTCACCATGGCGCCGCCGCAGTCAGCGTGCTCGCCACTCACCACCTTGGGCTTCACATTGAAAATCTTCAGCCATAGGCCGAAGTGAGGCGAAATTTGGAGAAAAGCCTCACACACGAGGATGAACGTCGAGATGTTGAGGAAAGAATTGGGAGACAGATCATGAAAGTCAATCCCGTAGTAATACATAATACCGCGAACGAATGGGTGGAGGGGAAACCCGAGCCCGCGGACAAAATGAGGAAGAAACACGACCCTCTCGTGGGACTCCGGAGTAAGGACGATCTATCCCGCCGGAGGAAGACGGTGGACGATCTTCTTGGCCAGGTACCCGGCCTCTCGGAGCCTCTTGATATCCTTCTCCTGGACAGTAGAGGCCATCCATTTGCCTCCTGCTCCAGATCCGGATATCTTCGGAGAACCTCTCTTCGGTGGAGAAAAAGAGTGCTTGGGCGCTAGGGCTCAAGCAGAGGGGAATGGACTAGCAGGGGAAAAGGCGTGGGTAGAGAAGGAGAGATCTTATCACTTTATAGGGGCAGTAAAGCTTTTTGTCCCTCCACACTTGCCTAGTGGAACCCTCTTGTTCTCCACTCGTCGTAATTAGCGGTGCGTTTGGGTTACCCGTAACCGTATTGATGAGAATCCCGCAATAAGGGGACACGATCTCTGCCTCGGAAAGACGTGCAGAGGAAACTACCTCGCGATATGTGCTGAGGCTGGTTATGGATAAACGGTTCGAATAATGACTCGACCGTAGTATCATGTCGCTGTGTCTAAAGTTGTCAGCTGGTTATATTCTGTTAAATATCATCCTCTCTACAGTGGTATGTGAAGATCATCTTGCAGATCCGGACACGGTCTAAGTGTTCGATAAATACTTTGGAGTATTCGGAGATGGAACTCGCCTTGCAATGCCGAAGACAAAACTGCGCGCCGGACTCATCGTCATTGAAGCCTGGTTGAGGGGCTACTGAGGGAGTCCGTGATTAGGGGGTATCCGGACAGCCGGACTGTATACTTTGTCCGGATTGTTGGAGCGTGAAGATACAAGGCTTAAGACTCCGTCCCGTGTCCGGAAGGGACTCTCCTTTGCCTGGAAGCCAAGCTTGGTGACCCGGATATTATATTTCCTCCCTTGTAACCGACTCCATGTAAAACCTAGCCCTCTCCGGTGACTATATAAACCGGAGAGTTTGGTCCTTGGAGGGACGATCACAATCATAATCATCATAGGCTAGCTTCTAGGGTTTAGCCTCTATGATCTCGTGGTAGATCAACTCTTGTACTACTCATATCATCAATATCAATCAAGCAGGAAGTAGGGTTTTACCTCCCTCGAGAGGGCCCGAACCTGGGTAAACATTGTGTTCCTTGCCTCCTGTTACCATTAGCCTAAGACGCACAGATCGGGACCACCTACCCGAGATCCACCGGTTTTGACACCGACACCAGGCGCTTTCCATCGCGCAGTACTTCTGTACTATGGACGCCAAGTTGGCAAACTGTGCTATGTCACGGCGACTTACACTACAAAAAAAGACACATCCGTGACATTTTGGGCCGAACGAATTTTTTTTCTGTCATACATATGACACTTCTATGATGATAATTGTGACAAAACCCGGTATCATCATAGATGTGGTGGGCTCCTACTTCTATGACAAAAAATCATGACAGAAAATGGGCTTTTCTTCCTGGGCGGGCCGGCGACGCAGCTGCATGACAATGTTTGGGCCGTCCATGACGGAAAAAACCATGGTAGAAGCAAGGGGGAGGAAAATTTTGGGGAGTTGCCGGTTACGGTCGGAGGTCGGGGGCCGAGCGATGCACATTTCTCTCGTACAGGTACGCGCGTGTGTGCGAGGCGTTGGCTCTAACTGAACCCGAGCGAGGCGTTGCGCTCTAACTGAACCCGAGCGATTGCATTGCAGGCTACGTGTTACTGAACCCGAGCGATCGATCGATGGCTGTTAACTGAACCCGATGGAGCAATTCCTTCGCTACTGCTGCTAACTGAAGCCGATGATGCTGCCTCTGGGATGAACAGTGAGTGTTGCAGGGGGGGGGGGTTTGGATGAACAGTGAGCGGTGGCGTTGCCTCTGGATGAATAGGACCCCGTGGTGTGGAGGGCTGGATGAACAGTAGACGATGGAGGGGTGGCCGTGGAGGGGTGGTTGAATAGGACTTCATGGTGTGGAGGGCTGGATGAACAATAGACGGTGGAGGGGTGCTCTTGCAGGGGTGGTTGAACAGTAGTCGGTGGAGTAGCGTGCGGTGGAGGCTGGATGAACAGGAGCCCGTCACTACTAGGGAAAACCTTCTACACAGAACTTTAGCAGTAGCGAGGGTCAAAAAAGCACGCTGGTGCTAAGTAGCAGTAGCGTGCCTGAGAAAACCGCGCTGCAGATAAAGTTCTAGCGGTAGCACGTCTTGCTCTAAACACGTTACTACTAAAATTCCCACGGCTTAGCCGATAGGCTACACATAGTAGTAGCGACCTATAACGAACCGCGCTACCGCTACTTTATTTGTAGCAGCGCGTTTTTATCTAAACTCGCTATTCTTAAAGGATATTAAATTACATGGAAAGAAAATAGAAAGGTAATTGAAAATGAAAGAAATAGAATAAGGGGAAAGGAAAAAAATAAAATGTGAAGAAAACTAAATGAAAAAGAGAAAAAAGAGAAAGGAGTAGCAGTAGCGTGTATCCCAGAACACGCTGTAACTAACGTAGCAGCAGCGTTCTTCCTGGAACGCGCTACTGCTACTTCTGACTTAACCACGGGGTTCGTCCTTCCCCATGGCCACTTCCCCCAAATCCAACTCTCCACTCTCACCGCCGCCGTCGCCCATCGGCCACCGCACGCTGTCCGCACACCCTCTATGCCGCCCCGACCCCAGATTCAACGCCGCCCCCGCCCCCGACCTCAACGCCGCCCCCGACCCCGACCTCGACGCCGCCATCCGCCGCGCGCCCGAGCCCTGACCCTGACCTCGACGCCGCCCTGCCCCTCCCTCGTCGCAGGCACCCGAGATGAGCACGCCTGCTCCTCCCTCTCCCCTACCTGTGCCTAGGGTTTCTTTATATTTTAGTTGCATCAAATTAGTTTGGGTTCATGTAAGAGTGGAAACAAATCGGATGCGGATGCGGCTCAAATGAGTTAGGGTTCATGTAAGGGTGGAAACGAATCAAATTTCTAAGATGAATCATAAAACGAGTAAAATTTGACCACTTATTTCACTTTATAGTTGGATAATTGGAATATCCGCTACCACTTTCCACCCCTATAGGTTCATCAAATTAGATGGTAATTAGGGCAGTAGTTCCTAGGTAGTAATTAGTTAGTAAGAACTAGGTACTAATTAGGTACTAGAATATTTTTATTTATAGTAAGTTTATTTTTAGTAAGAACTAGTTGAATTAATAGAACTAGTTAGTAAGACTTGTTGCTATTTTTTAGTTAAAGCAATTTTTCCCGCCTCGACGTGGACGATGCCTATCCCGCATCCTCGTCGTCGAGTCGGCGGAGGACGACACCTGCTTGACCACGTGGGCCATGTCCGTGACTAGGCTCCGCCGGGGTGGTACTGGGAGGCGCTACCTACCGGGGAGCGCAGGTTGGTGAGGAGCCAGCCTGTCGTTGACACGAACCTTCTTTGGTGGCGGTCGCGTGGGCCAGTGATGGTCCAGAGGCTCGAGGACTCCGCGGAGGTGGTGCGTCACTGTGTCAGTGAGGAGGACGCGCACGTCCATCGCTACTTGTTTGCGTTGGAGCACTGGTTCTCCAATACCAGGCAGGTTCTCCAGGGATCTCACTGGAGCTATGATCCCGTGATGGTTCCTTCGCTGTGGGTGTCCACCGCCCGTGCCGATACCCGTCGTGTGCTAGGGTTTTAGTTGTATTAGTGATGTTATATGTATGACAATATTCGTGATGTATTAGTGATAATATTCGATGATGTACGGACTCATGAGATGATTTACTTTGGCTTATTGAATGCATGCTAATTTGAGTCCTATAAGATATTTTGAAATGTGTATCTTGTGTTGCTCAATATCCAAGTGGCCGGTCATGTTTGCAGGTTACACCTCCGAGTGGCCTATGTTTTGCCGGAGTGTTGATTCATTTCCGTTCCGGCAAATTTTAGGTGCTCGATATGTCCTATTTTAGCAAAGGTCATGCCGTATTTTTCCGTGAATTTTGGCATGACTTGTGCCAGAATATGTAGGAAATATCGAGTGCTCCGGATTTGTGTGTTGGGTATCCTGGTAGTTGTCTTCGATCGATTTTCAATTAATGTTTTAACTGTGAACATAGGAAATGTCTGACGACGAAAAGGATTTCGGTATTTGCAAATACTGCAAAGACGAGCGCGGCCTGTGCGACGGAATCTTCCTAGATGATGATAGGCACTTCAGCATCAAGCTGGACGAGAACTTCGAAGTGGATACAGTAAGTCACAACGACAAGTCTTTTTTCGTAATTAAGAATGACATTTGCTTCATTTGCTTCAATTTATAATTTAAGCATGACATTAAGCATGACAAGTCTTTTTTTACTATTCTACTAGCGTATCCCCTACCATCCAAGAGTTTTTGTATTGGATAAGATAGGTTTCAGTCGTACTATGGAGGAAAAGAAATTTTACAATTCAGACGACTACACCTATTTTGGATGCAAAACATAGCGAGCACTATGCAAGACTTATGCATTTGAGCCTGATATGGTTATCACCTTTGATATTCGTCCAGAAGATGATATTGAAGGTAATACCGACATCTGGGTCGACGTGCAGACGCCTCCAGTTATACCATTATGTAAGTTTCTCAACCATATTTATGTCTTTGATATTGTTTATTCAAAAATAGTTGACAACTAATTTGTATTGTCAGCTTATTTCGGTGCAAGCAAACATGTCCAGCGCTAGATAGACAGGACCGTATACTGTCCCGGGGATGAACTCAACTGCGAGGAGCTCAGTCATTATGTTTCATGGCTTGGGGATCTTGATACTGTCAAGACAAATTTTCTTCCTGCATTTAGAAATGTTAGTACGGAAAATGTGCGACCAATAGTGTTCGTAATGAACTACGGTCACATCTATTTAGGAAGGATGGTAAGATTTTTACTATTTGTCCACAGTGCATCTTTTCCATACATTACTTTTGAAGCTAAACTTCATTGCTAAGTATGTTACCATACGATGTTCTTCAACAGGGACTCTCGATGAATGTTGTGCCTTATGGGATCGAGACTAAAGGTACCATGAGTATTATCAGCTTACGGCCAAGATATCCTACAGATTACTTTAGTGCATTCAAGATTAGGGACGGATGCTTAATAGTGCAAGACTAGACCAAATATGTGATGGCGGAGCACAGAGAAGTACTAGGGGGAAGCAAACAGATGCGCTACCCACGATTAGGAGATAGGTTCATCTGCATGCTCCAACTTGATCAAGGAGAAGAGCTATACATGTTTTATGTTATTTTACCTAAGAGAGAGCAACAGGAGTGATTAGCTAGCTAGAAATGAGTTTGAGGATGATGATGTGCTAAACTATTACTATGATGATAAATAGCTAGTGTTGGTGGTAATGACTATGATGATTATTATTAGCTAGTGTTAGTGGTGATTAAATAAATACTGTTGGTGGTAATGACTATGATGATGATTAAATAGCTTGTGCTGGCGGATTAGATTCAAGTGGAGGCAACATGTGGTGCACATAGAAAGTACTACTAGTCCAAACTAGATCAAGTTTGGATTAGTAGTATACTTTTGACATGCACCACATATTGCCTCCACTTGAACCTAATCCACCTTCATTTGACACACTGTTATGGACATAATGTAAACCTCATAACTGGTATTGTACCAATATTTGTACGATGGTGCATAAATACACTAAAAATAAAAAATAAAAAAAGAATACTAGTAGCGATGGAGAGAAAACACGCCACCAGTAGTTACATTAGCAGTAGCGTGGGAGAGAACAAACGCTGCAGCTATTTGTCCTTGCAGTAGCGCGTGCGGGCACGCGTTATTGCTAAGCAATATCTGTAGCGCCTTATTAGTAGCGCGCCTACCCGCGCTTCTAGTGAGCACAAAACCAGCGCTACTGCTAGGGTTTTCCCTAGTAGTGCGTGGAGGCTAGAGGAGGTCGACGGTAGCACGTGGAGGCTGGAGGAGGTCGACGGTGGGGATGAACAGTATCCCGTGGAGTCCCGTTTTGCGGTACACCACACCTCTCCCGATGAACAGGACCCCTGTTTCGACCGTAGGAGGTCCGTTTCGGCCGTTTTGCGGTACGCCACACCCTCCCGATCAATAGGACCCCCGTTTCGACCGTAAGAGGTCAGTTTCCTCCGTTTTACGGTACGCCACACCCCTCCCAATCAACAGGACCCCTGTTTCGATTGTAGGAGGTCCGTTTCCTCCGTTTTGCGGTATGCCACACCCCTCCCGATTAACAGGAAACGTAGGAGGTCCGTTTCCTCTGTTGTGCGGTACGCCAGGCCTTGTTTCCATCGCCTGTTCCGTCCAAGCCCTCCCGATGAACACGGCCACACATTCCGTTCCGACTAAGCCGGTTGGCTCCCATGAACACAGTGACGACGTTGTTTCTCTGTTCCGACCCAGCCATGTACATATGCGCGATAGGTGTTCGAGACCATGCCCGTATGTACGTACATGGCCGTATTTTCTTTCTTGCACCCTCGCTGCTATAAGTACGTGTACATGCTACGTGCGCGCCTCTACTACGACACGTGCGCGCCTCTACATCCACCAGTATATATGTACGTACACGTTCGCGACCAGAATGACAACGCTACGTACGCTTCGACCAGGTGGGTCCCGACTGTCACGCACTTACTTGCGTGTGAAGATGTAACTGGTGCGTCCCAGCAGTCAGGGGGGCAAATCATTTTTTTTGCCCGGACGCACTTCATTGCATGCGAAGATGTAGCTGGTGGGTCCCAGCAGTCAGGAGGAAAAGTTTTTTTCGCGAAATACGGTGGCCCGTTCGGTGGGTCCCCGCTGTCAGGTGGAGGAATAATTATTTTGCACGTAATAAGGAGGCACTTCCTTGCTGCGGCCGTGGACCCAGCTGTCAGCCTCTACACGTACAGCCCACGCCCGATGGAAGCCGTTCCTTGACCACGTTGACCACGCCGCGCCGAGAGCACCAGGACAGTGGACAACGGCGAGGCCTAGGAAGGGGACGACGTGGAGCCGGGGAAGACGCGGCAGTGGATGCCCACGGGTAGAGGATTACAAGGGTTCACTGGTTCGCTGTGGTGTGAGGCTACCGTTGCCGCAGAATAACAGGGGGTGTGGGTGAGTAGAGGGATGGCCTGGCCAGCGGTGGGAGTAGTAGGGGGCGGTGACGCCTCTGCCGCATCACAGACGGCCACGGGAGGTAGGAGCACGAGGCACGACTGGCGCTGGTTTGGGCGGTTGGAGCAAGAAGACCAGAGGTTGAAGAAGCACTACGGCCGTTGGATGGACATCGTATGGTCACTTGAGCTAGAATCGTGCATATTGACTAAGTTGACAAAGCCCTCCGCCCCCGTCAACTTAGTAGGCCCACAAGTCAGCCTTCCACTATACTGGGTCCCAGCTAACAGGGGGAGTATTCATTTTTTTGTGCGTAATAAGGAGGCACTTCCTTGCGTGCGAAGATATAGCTGGTGGGTCCGAGCTGTCAGCGGCGGTAACGTTTTTTTCACGAAATACAGAGGGCCTTTCGGTGGGTCCCCGATGTCAGTTGGAGGAATCATTATTTTGTGCGTAATAAGGAGGCATTTCCTTGCGTGCGGCCGTGGACCCAGCTGTCAGCCTCTCCACGTACAATCCACTTCAGATGCATGTCGGTTCTTGACCACATTGACCAGTCCGCGCCGAGAGCACCAGGGCGGTGGACAACGGCGAGGCCTGGGAAGGGAACGACACGGAGGCAGGGAAGACTCAGTAGTTGTTTCCCACGCGGAGGGGAGTACGACTATATGATGGTTTACTGCTTCGTCTGCCGTCGCCAGAGAATAACAACAGGTGTGGGTGAGTAGAGGGATGGCTAGGCCAGTGATGGGAGTACGATGGGGCGGTGAAGGCTTTGCGGCAGCACAGCCAGCCGCGGGGAGGAGGGAGCAGGCAGGCCCACCGGCGCTTGTTTGAGCGGCTGGAGCAGGAAGAGCAGAGATTGAAGAAGCACGACGGTCGTTGGATGGACATCGTACGGTCACTGGAGCTAGAATCATTCATATTGACTAAGTTGACAAAGCCCTCCGTCACCATCAACTTAGTATGCCCACAAGTCAGCCTCCCACCATGGTGGGTCCCAGCTAGCAGGGGGAGTATTCATTTTTCTGTGCATAATAAGGAGGCACTTCCGGTGGGTCCGAGCTGACAGCGGGGGGAACGTTCTTTTGCGAAATACGGTGGTCCGTCCGGTGGGTCCCAGCAGTCAGGGGCAAACATTTTTTCGCGAAATACGGTGGCCCGTCTGGTGGGTCCCAGCAGTCAGGGGGGAATTGTTTTTCACGAAATACTGGTGGCCCGTCCGGTGGGTCCCTGCTGTCAGGTGGAGGAATAATTATTTTGCGCGTAATAAGGAGGCACTTCCTTGCGGCTACCGTGGACCCACCTGTCAGCCTCTCCATGTACAGTACTCTTCCGATAGAAGTCGGTCGTTGACCACATTGACCACGCCGCGCCGAGAGCACCACGGCGGTGGACGACGGCGAGCCCTAAGAAGGGGACGACGCGGAGCCGGGGAAGACGCGGCAGTGGATGCCCACGCGGAGAGGACTACGAGGGTTCACTGGTTCGGCTGCGGTGTGAGGCTGCCGTCGCCGCAGAATAATAGGGGGAGTGGGTGAGTGGAGGGATGGCCTGGCCAGCGGTGGGAGTAGTAAGGGGACGGTGAGGCCTCCGCAGCAGCACAGCCGGCCAAGGGAGGCAGGAGTATGCGGCACGACCGGCGCTGCTTTGGGCGGCTGGGGCAAGAAGACCAGAGGTTGAAGAAGCACTACGACTGTTGGATGGACATCGTTGACCACGCCACGCCAAGAGCACCAGGGCGGTGGACGACGGCGAGGCCTACGAAGGGAACGACACAGAGGCGGGGAAGACACGACAGTGGCTGCCCACGCGGTGGAGAGTATGAGGGTTGACTGGTTCGGCTGCCGTCGCCAGAAAATAAGAGGAGGTGTGGGTGAGTAGAGGGATAGACAGGCCAGGGATGCGAGTATGATGGGGCCGTGAGGCCTGCCCGGCAGCACTGCCGGCCACGGGAGGCTGGAGCAGGCGGTTCTGACGGCGCTGGTTTGGGTGGCTGGGGCAGGAAGATCAGAGACTGAAGAAGCACGATTGCTGTTAGATTGACATCTAACGGTCTGATGCTGGTAGAGTTGATTGTTGACTAAGTTTCTTTTTTGAGAAACCTTGTGTACGCATGAACTTGGTAGGCCCACAAGTCAGCCTCCAAATCTGTGGCAGACAACATAAATCCCATTTGCTATTTTTTATAATTTGCAGCCCATTTGCAAATTCTTAAGTAATTTATTACAACCCATTTTCTGCCCAGGACCACGGTCAAAAAGTTCAACCTTATTTTGCATATTTCGGTGGAGTCCGAATTGTTGTAATCCCGAAATGATAAACATTTTTTAAGAACTTATTGATTTGCCAAAAAATCGTTTTGTTTTTCTAAGCAAATAAGACGTGGGACAATTGAGTTGGTTTAAGGGAAAACCAGTGGTACAAAATCAGCGTTGGGTGGGAGAAAACAACAAAAATAAGGATGTAAATATGAAAAGGGAATTTCATGTGTTTTCAATATATTGATACATGTATATGAACTAGTAAAACAATAGGTAGAGATTAGAAAATGGATGTAGGACATGCGTTTCAAGAGGAATATAGAACTGGGCTGTGTGTTTGATTCAGTAAAAAAACTGATTGCGGATGTTGTATGATAAAATATAACTAACGCTGGCGGGCCAGAGGCCAGTAGATACCTGCTGGATCTTTGTGTCCCGTTGTCCTCATGGGCTGGGCCTGTTAAAAACAAAACCAACCCTGGGCAGTCTGAGCCCAGTTGAAACTTTCTCGACCTAAAAAACAATATACGTGCTCAATATACGTGCAAGTACAGACTAATAACTGGGATGCAGCACGGATATTATATTTTTATCATGATAATAAGTGCATGCACTTGTTTCGAAAAAACTGGAGAACTGGGAATTCGAACGGCGGGTGCTTATGCTACCCATCAAATAAAAATCAGGTGCCTGAAAATTCGTTTCAAAACAAATGATTCAGCTTTATATGCACGCTGACCCTCGACATGATGGTTGGAAGCAAATGCAAGTTCATACGAAAAGGTCGTTTACAATAATACCAACTTGCGGACGACAAGGTAGTACAACTAACAGTACCTAACTAACTTATAATCTTTTTACTCGTGGCCCTAGTGTTCGTCTGGTAGAAAATCTTGCAGAGGACCAGTTCCCGCTCCTTCCCTTGCTCCAGGTCCCCAAGGTGGTACTGGTGCATCACCAAGTTGGTCCTCTACTGGTTGAAGTTCTTGTTGGTGTGCAGCACTAGAACCGTTTTTGCTGCCCGTCTGCCGGTCGTTGACCATCACCGGCAAGGTATTGCCGGTCTTGTGCCACATCGCGTGCATGCCGCACTCCGACTGTATCTTGCAACGCGTCCACGTGCCCCTTTTGAATGCCCTGGAATTGCGCTGGAAGAAATGCTTCCTTAGGCCACTCAGTGTGATACCTGGAGTATTGTGGAATACAGGTTTTAGTGTACCTAGTTTGCATTTTCATAACATCTTTGGCATGTTGCAGTCACTTGTTTCACTTTTTATTATCTGTCAAATTGTAATTGCTTCACCAGGTCTGCGTCTAAAAAGAAAAATAGAGCTATAAAGAAAGGAATGTGTTTGTGCAAGTAGACGGCCGATCGGTGTCTTACCTGGAAGTTTCTCAGGTTGGGTGTAGCATATGCTGTGCTCGCTGTCGATGGTTGGTATGAACAAATCGAGTAGAGACTGAAATCTCGCGCTGTCAGCACTCACTTTGGCCTCAAGGTGCTCGATTAGCTCTTGATCCGTGGGATCGAACTTGACGCCAGCCGGCAGCATCGGCCAATCTTTCTTCCACTTGCATCGGTAATTCTAGTTATATGGTACTCAATGTATGATCAATCGACTGTTTTAAGTGAATGATGAAAGATTTCGATAGATAAGTGGTACTCCAAATCTGAAGTCCAGAATGCCTGAACACGCCGCCGGGATTCTTGTGTCACCTCACGCGCAGTGTTTTATCACGTCAATTCAATGTGCGGACATGATGAATAATTTGACCAACGTATACTAGTACTGCTACTGTATTACTTACTAGTCGTATTTAGTGTCACAATTTATACATAGGTTTAACTAACAAGTACGCACTTGAAGCCTAACTGATATATATATATATGGCTTCTGCACATCATCTCCATCATCATTATCAGTACATCCTACGCAGGTGAGTTAGGATGCACTTGATCCCAGGAAGGTATCTATCCTTCAAACCAGAGGAGTGTTTCAAACTAACAACAATACATAATATCCAACAAAAGAGGGTCGTGCTACAGCAGCAGAATACATGGCTCAGTATAGGTATCAGCACGAATCAAGTTGTGCATATTTGCTGTTGGCATGAACCACATCGCCGCATGTCGGGTTTGCAGAAGCCATCCATCGCATGGAAGCTTGATGCCTTTCACACACTGAAGATTACCTGGCAACAAGCTGTGTCGACGAATCTCTGGATATGGTGATTCATGCAACCCATGGTATGATGTGTAAACACAGCCCCCCCTCGCGAATGGAAGTTGCGTAGCACACTAATCATCGCCGGTGATATGATCGATGATTGGTTGGATGATCGGATAATTGATCCCGAGGAACAAGGAGTGGTTGCCGAGGCTATAAACCCGCCTCCAGTTGAATACGCCTGGCCCAACGGAGCTGGGATCTTTCTTGAACACGAAGCAACCATAGCCATCAATGTCACGAACGCCCCACGCATTGTACTGCATGTGGTTTGATGTAATGGTTTGGTCAATTTGGTACATGTGAATGAGCATCAAATGACCGCCGTCAGCTGAGCGAGCGATAAACCACCACCCATCGGCTAGTATGATTCCAGGTCCTGGAATCATGAAGGCCAGCGCATTTGCGTCTGCTGCAACAATTCAAATTGGAGACCAAAAGGACAAAAATAAACAATCATGTTCAGAGTATCTGTGGAATTAAGATTATTATAACAATGACACACATCATAGATAGAGAATTGCAATGCCGTGGTCATAATCATACCCCAAGTTAAAAAAATAAGCCAATGGCTTTCATATTCTAGCAATATGTCATGGTTCAAACATCATGTAACAATGAGAGGAAAATAGCTATGACGGCGCGTACTCATATTCTACCATAGCACTTACTACTACTGTTCTCATATCAACTTTAAGCAATAACATGCGTTGTTTTAAAAATCTTGTAAACGAGAGTAACATATAGCAATCATAATGTTATGCTCATAATATGTATTCTAACAATCATTAGATGCCAATTGTTCTCATATCAACTCTAACAATAACATGTGTGGTCATAAAAATCTAGGAAATGAGAGGAACAATAGCAATGATGTGGTTATAGACATGCTATGCATTCTAAATTTATAACAAATGAACAGGCAGTCATATTCATAAGGTAAAGATTACATGAGATAGCACAATTACACGACGATAGATTCCACCAGTATAGGCAGCCAATCTGTGCGTCGACCGCGTAAACGATGCCATCATGCACTATAGCATCAGACAGAAATGTTGCCTCAACAGGATTTATGATGAGCCATAACCATGTATGGCGACTGGATTCCAGATAGACTAATCCCATGTTGAACAAGGCAATGAGCTTGTAATCCATCTAGTCTTCTGATGGTGTGGGCACTTCGCAGATTACAACTTTCTGCAAACAGAGGTCGAGCCAAAAGCTTGATGCGTCTCATGCGTAGTAGGCAGGAGTGTCCGGCGGGCCACGAGGCTCGATGTCAGCGGTATCCAACGATGGAAGGGTGATCTCTCGCTGGGTGTAGATATCCACGAGACGCCACGGACTACGAGTGTGGTGGATGAGGATGATCCAGTTGGCCTTCATGCCCACCCAGTAGTGGTCGCGCATGAAGGACAGGTGGACGGGTAGTGGTAGCATGTCGAGGGGCACCACGGCAACCTCCGTAGGATCGTCAAGTCAGTGTCTGGGCCACCTGCGAGGATCGGGCATCAGCAAGCAGGGTGTCTTGAAAAGAGCTGGCCGGTTGCAGACGAGTAGACGGTACAAAGACACCGAACATGCGGCCAGACGGACGGTGCTGAGTAGGTCCATACGACTACAGATCTGCTCCAAGAGAACATTGGGGAGGGAATTCCAATCGCGGCTCTGCGTGTCAGTCGGTTCTGCCATTGGGGTTTTCGGTGCCTCCGAGCCAGCGGGGAAGTGGATTCGGGCGGGCGAGCCAAGAAGCTTCTCCTCGTGTGGCCGAGCAGTGAGCGGGGGGATATGGTACGCGCGAGCTACCAAGGAAGATGGTGCGGGCGGGCGAGCAGTGAGCGGGGGTAAATGGTGTGCAGCCGACGATGGGGAAGAGAGGAGGAAGAAGAAGAGAGGAGGAAGAAGAGTGGAAGACGGGGAAGAAAGTGCATTAAATCTCAATTCTACTAGTACTACTACCAGGATATAGGCACCGTCCTTCGGATTGTAAATAGTTACACCGATGACATGTGGGTCTACCACAAGAGGGCCCATATGTCAGTTAATGGAGGACAGAGGTGCGTAGACGTATTTGCAGAAGCGTGCTCTACTGGCAAACATGATGGCAGTACTGGGTAAGGCTGATTTAGTAACAACAACACGCTAGTTCAGCTTATTAATTACGTGTCCCATCTGCTGCAGTGTGTATTGTCACTTCACTGCGAAGACTAGTTGAATAGTTCTCTCTGACCGAGATGGGGAATAATGGATCGCAAGGACTTCCTTTCTACAGTATCCCTATGCCTGTACGCTCACTTCACTCATTTTGCTCCGTACCTAGTCACTTGTTGAAATCTGTAGAAAGATAAATACTCCGTATTTGGAAACAAATGGAGGCTTTTACTCCGTACTACTCCCTCCGTTCCAAAATAGATGACCCAACTTTGTTCTAACTTTAGTATAAAGTTGGGTCATCTATTTTGGAATGGAGGGAGTATTTGGGAACAGAGGGAGTATCACCATATGGAGGGAACAGAGGAAGCTTGAAATATGAACATGTCAATGACAGGGAGTAAGCCCCATGCATGCATGCATGCATGCAACATGCAACACTCACACGTACACATGGACGCACGCAACACTCACGCACCCATGCGGCACACAACACACGATGCAACACACACGCTCACCCTTAAGTGCTCAACCTACTCCCTACGTCCATGAAAGACTATACATTTAGAGATTTCCACATTGACCAGGGCATAATTAATGCCCAAAAGTAGCAGACTTATGTGTGCATGCGACCATTGAGATAAGAAGATTAAATGAAGGCCGTTGCATGCTGTAATTAAGGATAGACATGTAACCTATACCTACAGCACAAGTTGGTGCATTAGTCAATCAATATCGATTTAGATTAAAAGCTAAATGCATTGGAAGTGTAGATGTAAATTATGTACCACACTCTTTTTTTGTAGCCGATGTACACTCTTTGTTGGAAGGTCAAGGGAGGACACGTGCATGCACTCACATACACAGCCAGGGCAGTTCGCGCGTAAGGGTTGGACTCATGTCGCGCCAGCATAAAGTTTTATTTAACTGATTTCTTTGCTCTGCCAACTAACAGGTGGGATCCAGAAACCAGTTGACAATTTAATCAGTCAACCAAGTGCCATGTAGACTATGTGGCCGGTCAGTAGGGTGCAATACGGTGCTCTACGATGAGCTACTGATTGTATAATCGCCGCAAAACTATATGTAGTGACCGTAAAGAGCGTATTGTTACATACGTTGACCGCCAGTGTATTTTTCTCGTTTCAAATTAAGCCATATTAATCGGAAAGGATGCAGTATGGACTACTAGTAGTACTAGTACTCCTTTGATGTGTCCCATCAACTCGCCGAATGAGGAGAAGCTTGCTTACTATGCCTCTCCCTAGCCCACGTGCGCGGTGGTTCGCAGAACGAAGGGAGGGTTTTGACTACATCGCCCTCTCCCTCTCCCTCTCCCTCTCCCTCTCCCTCGCCCTCGCCCTCGCGGTGGACGTGCAGGAGTTCAATCGGTGTCAGATTGCCAGAAGCATATTGTACTGTAGTATCATCATTGTTGGACCTTCCGAAGAGGCGAAGAGTCAAGTGCAAGGTTCACACGAGTACGAATTGTTGAACCCCCCGAAGAGGCAAAGAGCCAAGCGCAAGGTTTTATAGGAGTTGTCGTCCTAGTACGAGTGTACTACAACTATAGCGAACGATGCTACCGTATGATGCCGCCACGTCACGTATATCCAAAGCTGTGCCACCTTTTTTTCTCAAAGAGCGTGTTGGAGCCCGTGTAACAAGCACACAAGTTGCACATACACATAACACATTTACTAGTAATAAATTCTAAAGGACAAATGCCAGTATACCACACAAGTTCATCTCAAATTCATGTGATAAATTTGTGCACGACTAGTCTACATATATTCACAGCGCAACCGTTCACAATTACCGTACTCCACTTACACGTTATAGATGGGCTACATGCATGTCCTCCTCCAGGTTCCAGTCCCAGGTGTTCTTCATGGATAGCACGATCCATAGCGGTGGGCAACCAGAATCATTGTCGCAGCTTTCCAGTCCGGTTCCACACGATGGAGACTCATCGAAGCTGAAGCGGCATAAATCAGGGATAGCGTGTCCCAGCATGTCGTTCATCCGGCGGTGCGCAATGAAGACACAACCATGCTTCATGAACGGCAGGCCTTCCGTGTCATGCACGAAAGGTGGCATCCGCTTCACAATGGGGTAGCTATCCCCGATGAAAAGCGAGTACTCTCCAAGAGTGTTCCTCGGCACCCACGTAGCATCACTGGGGTCGAACTCGGCGCCGTTCATCTGGTACACGCGGCATCCTAGATCTAGACACATGGTGACGTACATAGTCAAGGTCCATGCATAATAATGTTGTGCTCAAATATGGCGGTCAGTAATACTGTGCAGCAAATAGTAGTACTCTGGTATAGAGGAAGTAAAATAACCAACTTATTATATACAACCACTCTTGGCTACATGGATGAGATAGTAAGACATGGAAAAACAAAAATGGTGGCAGCTAGTAGGTTCAAGTCTTCAAGGGCCTAGCTAGATATACACGTCCTCCAAGGTAAAAGTACTCCTACTAGTACTACTAAGTATACTACTAGAACAACAATGAAAGAGAAGGCAAGAGGGTCAAAAAATGGAATACCTGGGTAGATGGTGACGGTCCGATCGTGGTAGATTGTGTGACCATGTTACACATCTGTGGTACCATGGGTAACGACTGCTAAGATAGTCGATCCCAATATGCCAAAGTCAGCTACAAGGTTCCAGGTTAGACCGAATCGCGGATGCAAATGCACATCCAGGATTGGCGATCTTATTTTGATCGGGGGATGACTGGTCCCTGCAAAATAATGGAGTACCATTAGGGATGCAAATGATGGTTTGTGCATTCTGTTTGTAAGGGCATCTCCAGCCGTGCCCCCAAGAAGGCCTCCCCAGGCGATTTTTTCGCGCCGGCGCCGAAAAAACGTCCCAGTCGCGCCCCCAGGACGCCGAAAATCGCCGGTTCGGGTCTTTTTTCCGCCCGGCGGTCACAGGCCGAACCCGGCGCGCTGGGGAGCCGTTGGGGGCTCCGACGCTAGTGAAAAGGGCGCCTGGCCCACACCGACAGGGGAAAAGTCAAGTTTTTCTTCCCCGACTCGTCTCGCACCCCCCGCACCCTCGGCCACCACTAGCTGTATCTCGGCGACGGTCGCCGGCCTACTCCGCCTAGATAGCCATTCCCCGCCTGAAAATAGCAACGCTTCGTCGCGGCAACCCCTCCCCGCAGCACTAGGAGGTGCCGGCCGCCATTTCCGGCCGCGGAGGCGTGGTTTAACGATGGGTACACGCCCACGAGCGCAAGGTGTTCGGCATTTTGACTGACTCAGCGATGGACTCTGATGAGGAGCAAGAGCTCGCCGCGCTGCTGGAGGAGGAAGCCACGGCCGACGTCCAGGAAGAAGAGCATCTGATGGTGCTCGCCGCCCTCGCCCAGCTGCTGGCGAGCAATGAAAAGCCGCGTCGAGGTGGCTCGGCGCCGGGGCGGGTGAAAGCAAAGAACCGGCATCGTCTGCAAGGCTACTGCATGCTCTACTCCGACTACTTCGCCGATGCTCCACTTCATGGCGAGAGAACATTTCGGCGCCGTTATCAGATGAGCCGAAAGCTCTTCCTCAGGATTGTCAATTCCATCCGGGAGTTCGACAACTACTTCAAGTGCAAGATGGATTGCACTGGCGCTCTTGGATTCACCTCCATCCAAAAGTGCACGACAGCGATGAGGATGCTTGCATATGGAGCTCCCAGTGATTCACTCGACGACAATGGGCGCATGGCCGAGTCCACCAGCATAGAGTGTTTCTACAAGTTCTGTCGGGCAGTGGTGGCAGTGTTTGGGCCACAATACTTGAGAGCACCTAATGCGGAAGACACTACTCGGATCCTAGCCCAGAATGCAGCAAGAGGATTTCCTAGGATGCTTGGAAGCATCGACTGCATGCATTGTAAATGGAAGAACTGCCCATTTGGTTGGCAGGGGATGTACAAAGGCGCCAAAGGCGGTTGTAGTGTGGTGCTTGAGGCGGTAGCCACACAGGACCTCTGGATTTGGCACTCCTTCTTTGGTATGCCAGGAACTCACAATGACATCAACGTGTTGCAGTGCTCTCCTGTTTTTGCCAAGCTCGTTGAGGGCCATTCTCCTCCGGTGAACTTCGATATCAATGGGCACCAATACAACAAGGGGTACTATCTAGCTGACGGCATCTATCCGAGATGGTCGACATTTGTGAAGACGATCTCAAACCCTGTGCCAGGAGGCAAGAACGCCTGGTTTGCGAAGGTTCAGGAGGCTTGCAGGAAGGATGTCGAGCGGGCATTTGGTGTGCTCCAATCTCGATTCGCTGTTGTTCGGTACCCCGCTCAGACATGGTCGAAAGATCAAATGTGGGAGATCATGACTTGCTGTGTCATCTTGCACAACATGATCATCGAGAGCGAGCAAGAAGACCCAGTGTTTGACACTAAACCATACTATAGGCAGGGTCCTCTAGCCGAAGTTGATCACCAGCTACCGGCAACTTGGACTGCCTATCTCAGTATGCGTCAAGAGATCCGAGACCCACAGGTGCATCATCAACTGCAGAAAGATCTGATTGAGCACCTATGGAGGCTCAAGGGGGACGCCGCGTGATGAAATACGAGTTTTTATTTGTTGAACTATATAATTCGTATTGAACTATTTGTTGTTGTACTATTTTGTTGAAGTATTTGATTTTTCTGTGATGAAATATGTGATAAGGAATAATTATGTTGATAAATGAACGCCGAGAAAGGGCGAAACCACGCCTAATATGGGCCTATTCTCGCCCATATGGGCCGTTTATTCGCCGAAATTGGGCTGCAAAGTGGGCCAATTTCAGCCCAATTTCGGCGCCTGGGGGCGAGCTGGGGGCGGCGACTGGGCGAAAAACCGCCCCCAGCGCCGAGTGTCTCGCCGGCTCGCCCCCAGGGGGCGATTTTTGTGCGTCCTGGGGGGGGGGGGGCAATGGCTGGAGATGCCCTAATCTCCCGTACCGTAGGATGGCAACCAGATGAAACAAGTCCCCTGGCTTGTCACCGCGAAGATGCGGCCTAGATGGCGCACGGCGTCTTCGAACGTGTAGGCGTACAAATCTGCCGCCGCCAACATGTGCCAGCTTCTTCCGTTACTGCATCTTGCATTGATGGCAATCCTTATGTCGAACACCGCGATGAGATAGTAATCGTCGTAGCCTCGTCGCTTTGTCGGCCGGTCCGCAATTGCTATCTTCTTCAATGTCATGTAGGCATCATCATACGTATTCAAGCCCAGCCAGTCCGGAAGGCCGATCCCAATGGTGGAGAAGGGGTCTACCGGAACGGCCGCACTGCTGTGGATGTTGTGCAAAATGATGGTGGTATCCGGCCGGGGGTATGCAAGCCAATCTTCGTTGGCACCGACCCAGACCTATATATAAGACGGTGGGCAGTGGAGAAATTACGGGATGAAAATGGCATAACTAAGTACTACATGATCAAACTCCATTACAGACCTGCTCATCGGACAAAATACGACTACCTCTCAACGTCGGCAACTCTAGCGGAGTCAACGTGCAACCATGGCTAGGGAGCGGTGGACTGTTCGAAGGAATGTCCCATAGAAGAACCTTCTCCTCGAGGACGCATGGAAGACCAACAAGCATGTCCTTTTCCCAAGCCTGTTTAAGAAGCGTCTTGAAAAAGTTGGTGCAGGAAGCACCGAGTCTTGCAGTGGTGAGGACGTCGGAGCAGCGTGCAATTTCTCCCAGAGGATCGTCGTCCAAGGTCTCCCAGCCTCGACGAGGAGGAGAACCGCCTGGCGAATCCATGGGAGCAGCGACGAACTGCCTTCTCTTCGGGGGGAGGGGAACTGGCGAGGAGGAGATAAGAGTGTAGTAACCGCAGGGCCTCGTCCCTTCCAACTGTAGACCATTCCTTAGCGAAGGGGTGAGGCTATTATTTACTACTAGTACTAGCATTATGGAATGTTATGGGATTGAATTATACTATAAATAATAGGACTAGTAAGAAATTTTTGGCACTAGGTAGGAGTTTTTGGCGTGGATTAAGAAATTTTGGGTATGTTTTTGCCATTTTTTGTACACACCAACTAGTGCCAAAAATGTTTTACATTATGTGACGGAGGAGTACGTACTCGTACTGTAGCAGTACCAGTACTACCTTTCTCAACTAGTAGTGTGATGTACTGTACTTCCAGTCTAGTCTAGTATAGTGCACCAGTTTTGAACTCTTGAATCTCAGGGCAAAGGAGCTATAGTTGGAAGTGGAGGGTACTACTGTTCTCTAGAACCATCGCTGTACTATGAATGCAGGGGAAGTACACCTGCGTAGTGGCCTAGTGGGTACTCTCGGTGCTATATTCAGCCACTCCTCTCACGTAGGAGTAGCTGGCCTACGCAGCCGCTCCTCTCACGCACACACTAGCAACCTTTTTATCAGCGAAGGTTATTGCAGGGGCAGAACATTTGAGTTATTTGATACAGCGAGACTAGGCTTTTCGCTTCCATTTGTGGAGGTGTAATGGATCTCGTCGAACTTTGTTAGTAGTTCCTTCTTTATGAATGAGATGAAGCAAAGCTTTTGCCTCCATTTAAAAAAACACGTCAAGAGGAATTTCTTTTATAGTAGAGCCGACAATGGAGTGAAGTCCATGCGTGCAGCTCCACAAGCTACAGAGTAGTAGTAGAGAACTTTACGTACAGAGCCATATTGCACAGTTCCCAATGCCCCGCCAGGCTTTTCCGGCTCCTCGGGCTTAATTGGGAGGCGCTAGTTTAAATATGCTACTAGCTAATGAGGAAGCTGCAAGCGAGGTGCGGCTAGGGCGAGCACGCGAGCCACGGGATGCTGGGAAGGAAAACCCGTTCACGTGGCTAGGCTGTCCAGTGCACCCAGATTGTGTGGCCGCACGTTCGTTCGACTTCAAAACTCAAACTACCCGTGTAAAATATTGGCTCGCAGCAAAGTGTAGTAGTACTATTTTAAAAAAAGGCTGTCATGCATTCGGCTGGGATCGAACTCACAAAACGAGGTATACACTCCTGCGACCACTAGTAGTACTCATTGGAGTACAACGCAACCTAGAATCGCCTTTTGTCGCTAGTAGTACGTACATTGTTCCTTACAAGAAACCCCTAACAATGCAAGAAACCACGAAAATGCGAAGAAACTAGTACCCCTTGCATACGTGGCAGACTTAAGATAAGACTACCTTATCAACCATTATACATGCTCTTACCAACAAAAATCCTTGAGTGACCTCCTACCTCCAGCCCGTCCACCTAGTCATCCTTGGCCATGGGACGCAGCTACCGCCGCCGGCAGAAGGCAAGGTCAAAACCGTCGGCGGTGCGGAGCCCATGTTGCGGCATCCCGGATGCCAGCTCCGTCCGGCGCTCGCGGCCGCTAGCTAGCCAAGATAGCTCCGTCCAGCTGCTTGTGTGCAAGGTTTGCTAGCTAGATTGGCACGGCAGCACATCGGCTTGCTCGCGCGCTCCGCGCTCAGGCCAGCCATCTCGCTCGAGCGAAGGCTAGCGCAGCGGCTTGCTCGCTCGTGAGTCACGCTCGGGCCAGCCTGCCAACCCGTGCGGAGGCCAGCGCGGCATCCGACACGTCTGGCGGAGCGGCGGCCAACTCGCTTATCACCGGCGCCACCGACGAACACGCATCAGTACTGTTTGAAGTAATGTTCAGGAAAAATAATGCTTTGAGGGGGAATAACAGGATAGAAGGTCAGATGTGGGTCCCTCATGTCAACGGTCAAACAAAATGTGTTGGTTTAAGCTGCCTCGTCAGCACGGACGTGTGGGCCAACCCTGTCATAAATGGGTTTAAACGAACCTAATCGGTAGGAGTACTAGGTAGTAGATTTTGGCGTGGATTAAGAAATTTTGGGTATGTTTTTGCTATTTTTTGTATAATAGATTCTTCCTAGGGCTGGTTGAAAGTGGTAGTTTTTTGTTAAATACTCTACATATTGTAAGTAGGAGTGAAAGTTAAGCTTTGGGAGCCAATAAGCAAGGCTAGTTACATAGTGCATATGTGTACATGATTGAAAGTAAATATCAACCATGAGTGACTAATATCTTGATGGAAACCTCGAAACTATGGAATACTAGGAAAAAAATGCATGGTTGGAAATACTTGCAATGTTCATGTCCGTTGCAACGAATCATAATTAGAATAATACTTATTCACAAACTTGGTACAAAACACTCTAATTTTGATATACATATGTCACTAGAGATATATTATGTTTCAATTAGAATATATTCCTTGGGCTGTTTTGGTGAGGTCAGGGAGGGATGTGGTTGGTTTTAAGATACTAATTATGGTTTTTTTTGCAAATTGGTAGACAAGTGGGATGTTGGTGAGAAAAGGCAACAACTTACCTCACAATCATTAGATGTAGATCTAATGGTCAGAAATGACGGATGGCAGACACACCAGCATCACCAACTTAGTCTTGTGTAGGAGTACTAGCAAGATCCGTCCATTGCACGGAACATCAAGATGCATTTTTTTATAAAACACTTGTTGTGATTGACCCTTGCGGGAGTAATCCCATGTGTAAAAACTAATGATATCTTGAGAAATATGAGATAAGGTGAAGAGGAGTGGGGTGTGGTGGTGGTTGGTGGTCGGACTGAGCGGATGCATGGGGATTGACGACGCCGGCAGCGGCTACCAAGCCAGTTTGTTCCAGAGGCTTCCTTTCTTAATTGCTCAACAATGAGGTTTGTTGCAGATTGGGATGAACGAGGGAAGGCCTTGTCTGCAAATGTGGAGAGGGGTGCGGGTATCTTTTAGTTTAATTTCCATCCGTCAGATATAGATCGGACGGTCTATATTGCAAGATGGCACACGTACCATCATCACCAACTCGGTTTTTTATAAGAGAAGAACTATAAGTATGGAGATACAAACGTATTATCGATATTTTCTTCCGTAAACTAGCATCTACATTCTATTCAACGCCTCGGCATGTGGGGACTTAGCACAATGACTTCTCGACTGTGTAAAACAAAGATTTTCCCGTCGCCGACAAGGAGGGGGTGATGGCGGCGCGCTTTTTGGCTTGCTCTAGTCCTAGTAGTCATACTAGGTGGTCTAAGCACGTGTAGATTTATTCTTTTTCACGTCTCGTGTTCGCCGTACTGCCACGACTATTGATGAATAGACGGTAAGTTATTCACGGGGAAACCCTTGATGAGCGTGTTTGCGAGAGAGAGAGAGAGAGAGACAGTGTGCGTGTGTGATATGTTAGAGACTGAGGCAATGATAACAGATTCTTTGTGTCTATGTGTGTGGAGGATAGAGAGAGATGTACATGGGGCTTTGTGTTGTGTAACATGGAGACACATATACATAATTAGATAGTGAGTGTGTGAGATACACATGCGGACATGGGGAGAGATGAGGATCCAGATAAACGGGTGTTTGTGCGTGTTTGTGTGTGTTTGTGCACGTGTTTGTGTGTGAGAGGGAGAGAGTGTATGTGGAGTAGAGAGACCACTAATGATGTAAACCTAGTATAAGGGAAGGGGGAATGGTGTGACATGTGTAGCAGCGGGATAGCACGGGTGCGGGCTGGGGGAGCAGACTATTTGGAAGAGACATCGAGTGTATGTGGGACAGGGGTGTGAGAGCGAGAGAAAGAGAGACCTAGCGACGGAGAGAGAGAGAGAGAGGAAGAGTGGGGGCGAGAGGGGTTGTTTGTGTCCATAAATGGCATATAGATAGGGAGACAATGTTGATGTTGTCCGAAATTGGCCTATGAACGGAGACGCAAGGGAAGCGAGTCATCGTGTGTGTGATAGGGACTTCATGAGAGATCTAGAATAGATGGTGTAGAGAACAATGTGCGAGAACGATTATACATTAGGGAGCTATGCAAAGAGTCACGACATATATGTATGCAGGGAAGGAGCTGGGGCGGGTCCGCATGTGGGAGAGATAGAAAGAGGAGAGTGGTGCACAAGGAGACAAAGTGTGCTTGTTTGCAGTGGGGGTGGTGTGTGTGGTGAGTGCGCGAGAACCACATAACTAGGGGGATAGACATTTGGGGGCGACGTTTTGTGTGTATGGGAAATATACTCTCTACATAGTGCGTGTGCTTGGGTAAGAGAGATAGTGGGACACCTAGAGAGTGAGGGAAGAGATGTGTGCATGCCCGAGAGACAAAGTGATAGAGACCTATGTTGGGGTCCGAACTTTACAAAAGAGAGGGGTGTTAATGTGCTCGTGTGTTGGTGTTTGGGGGAGAGAACGACTTATCTATGTGTGCGTGTGTGTGTGGTGGTGGGGGGGGGTTGACTTTAGATAAACAATGAGGTGTCTATATTTGAGGGACTTTAGCGTAATTGAGATATTGTGCACTCATGGTTGATCCATTTGTTTCACAATTTGTACTATGAGAAAATGATACTTTTGAACATGCGTGATATACCTTGATGTACCAGAATTACAAACCTAAGATTGGAATTTTGAATTCGACTCCATCATTAGCTTTTGTAATTCATTTAAACGGAGGTACATTTTTTAAGCCGGGATTTGGTGATTTCAAATTCATATATCAAACCTAGAGATATACACATACGGGCATGTTCAAACTTTATAATCATCCACTTTATTCATACACATACACATTTTTGCTTTTGTCATCATATTTAGGATAAAAACGTTTGGAATTTCATTTGAATTGGACCGTATGATGGTATTTTCTTGTAGTAGCTCAATGATCCATATTTGAATTGAATGGACAATCTAAGTTTCGAGTTGGAGACACTGATTTTCAAAACTTGCACATTTTTTTGCGTGCAAAACTGTCAGGACCGGATTTCAGGATATTAATTCCCCAGAAAATGGCCCTTATGCTCACCAGCCCCAGGACTACTGTTAGCTGGCGAGGCACAAACTTGATACAATAACTCCAAGCAAATTACATGATATGTAGTACAAGACCATTCTGGCCTATGAGTACAACACAAGGTTTCTAGTGGTTGTTGGCGGAAGCGGTTTGTAGTCATCAGCGTCTGTGGAACTCCATTTCCCACGGGTACAGCTATCCAGGTTAACTCCTATCTTCGCGAGGCTGCTATCACCATTGATTCGGTTCCGGGGGCTGTCATCTCGTTGCTCCTCTCCGTGCAAGAAATCTGGCCAAGACAATAGCTAGGGACAAGCCAGTGAGTACTTTGAATGTACTCGCAAACATTATGAACATGGGTATAATATAACAAACGATAATCATGCTCTGAAATATTCTATGATCACAACGTCAATCCCAAAAATATAATCCATGATGCACGCAGACAAGTTATTCACGCAACACATGAATAATGCATTAAGAGAGTAGAAATAGAATGCCTCAGTCGGGCGTCTGAGCGACACCACATAAAGGGCTCATAAGTGAAATAAATAACAAACATGCCGTAGTCGGGCGTCTGTGCGACGCCACATAAAGGGCTTATAGGGTAAATGCATAACAAGCATGCCACAGTCGGGCGTCTCAGCGACACCACATAAATGGCTTATATGGTAAATAGCAAACCATGCCACAGTCGGGCGTCTGTGCGACACCACATAAAGGGCTTATATGGTAAATAAATAGCAAAA